>NC_092559.1:27881726-28138280 GCF_037038585.1 Patagioenas fasciata
TCAAGAAGAAGAGCCCTGCTCAACCAAGCTGGCTTTTTGCCTCCCCTTCTAGATTTTTGGCATTTTGCCTGATCCTGTGCTTTTAGTAGGTGGTATTTAAAAAGCGACCAACACTGACGGACCTCAGCAAATTCAAAAGCTTCTTCCCAGCTGTCGAGGGTTAAGATTGTGGGGTGACAATAAAACCCTTGCAGATGTATTGTTAACCTCCTCTCCCCCCCACTTCCCCTTTTTGCCCCTCCCTCTCCCCCCTTCCCACTAAGGACAGGCGATCGGGAGGGAAAGAAGGACAGAGAGAAGAGAGTTGGAAAAATTAAAGATGTTTTACTAATGCTACTAATAAGAATAGAGAAAATAATACAAAATATACAAAACCAATCTTGAAAGTCTCAGCAACTGCAGAACCAGCACCCAAAGTCCTGGATTAGACTCTGTAGCCGACCTGGAGCTGGATTCAGCCTCTCACTAGGCCTCAGTTTGCAGGGACAACTAGCAAGGTCCTCTCCTAATGTCGGCTATAAGCAGAAGGGAAAAGGAAAAAAGGGAAAAGGGACGAGATCCTCGTGATCTCCCACTTTTATATGAAGTATTCACGTGAATGGAATGTTATACTCAGTTGGTCAGTTTCTTGGTCACCGGTTTCTCATTGTCCCTCTCGCGAGATGTCCATCCGTACTTATCAATAAGTTTGCATTCCATTGCCATGTTTACCAAAACATGTATCTGGTTCTCCAGGAAAATGCAGCTAATATGAAGGCTTTAGCTGACAGGCAAATTCACTAAAAGAGAAACTTGTTTTTTAACAAAACCAGGAGACCAGGGGACCTTAATAAGTAGTTTTCTGAGCAACCAGAATTCTCCTCATATCTAAAGTTTAGTCTTGGTGTCAGTTTTCCTCCTGTTGCCAAGGCAGCCACCAATTGCCACTTCTCCCACAAGACCCTCTCTGTTATCAAGTAGCAAATCTAGGAAGGCATCTTTCCTGGTCTATTCCCTTAGTACCTGCACCAACAAGTTATCAACCAGATGCTTTAGGAATCTTCTGGACCTGTTGGTGCCAGCTGTATGATATTCCCAGTTGACATCTGGTAAGTTGAAGTCCCCCATAAGGACAAGGGAAGATGTCTTGGGGGCTTCACTTAGTTCCTTAAAGAATAACTCATCAGTGTTGTCATCCCAGCTGGGAGGCCTATAGTAGGCTCCCACAACAACATCTGCTTTATTTGTCTGTCCCTTAATCCTTACCCAGAGGCTCTCAACTTTACCACTGACAACTGCTAGCTCTATGCATTCCAGCCCCTCCGCTACACACAATGCCACCCCCCCGCCTCTCCTACCCTGCCTATCCCTTCTGAATAACCTGTAACCATCCATCATGGCACACCAGTCACAGGACTCATCCCACCAGGTTTCACTGATGCCAATTATATCATATCCCTGGGACCAGGCCAAGGCTTCTAGTTCATCTTACTTTTTCCTCATGCTGCAAGCATTATTGTAGAAGCATTTCAAGTGTGGTTGATTGTGCCCTTCACCTCGTGGCGCAGTCTGAGGAATCTCACTGTCACGCACCTCCTCGAGCTTTGGTGTGCCGTCCCATTCCTCATCACTGACTGGCCTGGTACTGCCCACTTCCCCCTTCCAATCTGGTTTAAAGCCCTATCGATCATCCTTGCTAGCCCCTGAACCTACATCTTTTTCCCCTTCTGCGAGAGGTGCATCCCATCAGATGTCAAAAGACCTGACGAAGAAGAGACCATCCCATGATTGAAGAACCCAAAGTTCCACCGATGACACCAGTCACGGAACCATGTGTTGATTAGTTGGGCCTGCCTGTTCTATTTTGTATTCCTGACTGCTACTGAAAGAATGGAAGAAAAAAACACCTGAGCCATCGACCAACTGCCCTAAAACTCTGAAATCCCTTTTGATCGCCTTAAGATTTCTTTTTCCTACCTCTTCTCTGCCAAAATTAAGGACCAATAGTAACATCTCTTATCCTGGCCCCAGGGAGGCAGCAGACTTCCCTGTGGGTTGGGTCAGATAGGCATATTGGGCCCTCTGTTCTCTTCAGAAGGGAGTCCCCTATGACAACTACCCTTCTTTTTGTCTTCACATGTGTGGTTTTTATGGGTTTCTGCTGGGGACATGCTATGCATCCCACTGACTGTGGAGGAAAAAGTGCATGCCCCTGGAAATCAGCAGCAACCCTGCAAACCACCCTGTTGAAAACTATTTTAGCTCTGTTAGAAGGACCAGCACCCATTGCCCCCTCCTGCAGAACAGAATCCCTGGAGGTGATTCCTGAGCCTGTACACTTCCGACCTATCGTAAAGGGAGCTGAGGGGGTGCTGAAATCTTTAGCTTTGGCCATTAAGACAAACTTAAACAGTACTACTTTCCAAGAGTATGCTAGCAGATTTACCACTATACTCCCCATAGGATAAAAACCAGGGGAGAACCTCAACTAAAGTAAATGTAATAGAAAAGAGACAGCCTGTCTCCATGCAAAAGACAAAAACAAAAGGGGGAAATTGGGAAATGCTCTCAGTTACTGCTGAGTGTAAGAGATTATGGAAAATGTGCTTAGATAAGGGGCTTGCTCTGAGTCAGTTAAATGGGCTGCCAACTCCTGTTCTAGGGAAACTGGCTGGGTTTTCCTCATTAACTTCTCTTGATAGCTATGGGGTCTGTGTCAGGAGATGGGGGTGACGCTGTAAGATTTTAAGAGATAATGAGCCAGAAGAAGCAAGGGAAGTGAGCTCAGGCTATACCCAAATCTATCAGCAGTAAATCTAGACCATGCATATGCAGGAAACTAGGGTGGAGCTCGATTCAGTGGAGGTAATGGCAGCTGCTACTCCCCCTGCTAAGGATCCCAGTCCCTAGATGATGGTTGCAGTTAATAACTGCTACCTAACAACATTCCTCATTGACACAGGAGCCCAAATATTGATGGTAGATAAGGACACTTACAAAGGATAGCCTCCGTTTAGCTAGCAGTTAGTTTCTATTGTAGACGTCAACGGGGAAAATCACTACTCACCCACTGGTCAGGGATAAACTAATACTGTCTAATGGACAGACAGTCTGCCCAACCTTGCTTTTAGGTTCCCATAATATATTGGTGTGCTGGTTTGACTGAAATCAAGTTAATTTTCTTCATGCAGTTAGAAATTTTTCTTTTTCTTAGCTAGCATGGTCATGCTCTATGCAATTCCTCACAAACTCTGTTTGTGCCAAGCAGTCAGTCCCAGGAAGAGAGCACCCTGGTCCCAAACAGCTGATCCCAGGGAGAGAGAGAAAAGACCAAAGAGGCAGAAAGGTCTAGAGGCTGACTGTAAAAAAAGCAGAATGGCAAAAGGACAAACTAAAGGAACTCCTGAATGGAACTCAACCAAAATGGAACAGAACTGGAAGAGGTCTCCCCAGCTGGAAAACCTGACTCTCATTAAATACATACCATGACGCTAATGGCATGGAATATTCTCATTGATCAGCCTGGATGTCAGTCAAAGTCTGTCCCATCTATGCCTCCCTTCTTAGCTGCCTCATACCTGCAGACAGAAATCCCAGAAAGACCTTGGTCTCTCAGAAAACGGCTAACAGTAAGTTCTTAAATTCTCTTTGTTCCAACTCAAAACCACTGGAAAGTTACTTGAAGAAAAACATTAATTCTGTCCCAAAGTGTTCGTTATCTTATTATTCTCAAACTAAATCCAAACAACAACCTGTAGACACAGGCCTGGCTGCACCCTGCCCCAATGACACTCTTGCCTTCTCCCCAGGGCTCAAGGATTACCAGTTCCCACAGGATGAGTCTGTGGTGCCCTCAAACCCCTTCCTGGAGGAGGAGGAGGACTTGAAGAAAGATTCTCACCTGGCAGACCAGGTGACAACTGCTCATGGTGGTCACCTCCCAACGCAGCCTTTGTAGGTCATTTCCCCTGCTTGAACCTTCTGTCCTAACCTGGGCACGAAGCACAGCTCAGTGCTCACTGCAAAAATCTCTTTCTGGCAAAGCAAAGTTCTGACTGGGGCTGTGGAACAGCTCCATCAGGGCCTGCTTGGATCGAAGTTTCCCATAGACTCTCCCTGCCAGTCTCAGGCTCTTCCTAATTCAGCCAGAGAGACCTTCTCCCCAGTATATCCAGCATGTGATTGGCTCTTGCTCATTGCATGTGTTTCCCAAAGGGAATGCTGCCTCCAGAACCTGTCCTTCACACACAAGAAACAGGTGTGGGGTCATTTCTGCTGGGATCTTTTATTAACCCAAAGTGCTGTATGGAGCAGAGCCTCATCCTGCTGCAACCCTTTACCCCCCCTTCTTGCTCCTCAGACCTGTATAACATCAGTAACACTTGTGGGAAGGTGGGGTTCTGCATCTTTAAAACTGTGTATAAGATCAAAGAGGATATTATTGGGACCTTTTAACTTCTCAGAAGGAGACATCCCATGTCTGCAGGTCAGTGCTGGTTTTGGAGTCATTGTGGAGAGAGGCAGGGGTTTTGGGTGGGGGAGTGAGAGAAGGAATTGAGGTGGCACTGGGCTGCTGTAGGGTTTCTAGTGGGACCCAGCTGAGGTCTGTTGAGTATTGATAAGGATCATGGCTGAAAACATTGTGACAAAACTAGTTCAGCCAGAAGACACATTCAGAGCACCGGGAACTGCGATCTACACATCAACAATGAGCTAACGAGCCACAGATCAGGCTGGCTGACTGACCAGAGATGGAGGATGTACTGGAGGGCACATAGCCCCATCTCCTGATATGCTCGGCTCGGCAAACAAAGGGGAAAAGTTGAGACCCTTTTAACGTGGCCCAGGACTTGTCCAGACTTGTCCCTCTTTCGCAATCACCACTTTTCCCCCCACCCAGACTTTCCTCTACTCTGGGAGCTATAAAAAGCTCACCTAAAACAGCACAGTTGAGGGAATACCAGTCTCATCTAAGGGCCTGTCAGTCTCATCGAGGGAAGACCAGCCTACCAGTCTCACCAAAGGAAATACTAGCTCGGCCTCATCGGGAGAATACCAGCACCCTGAGGACCCTCACTCTGAACCAGATATTGGAGGATGCTGCGCTCCTGACCCCAGCATCCTTGCCATGGAACACCGAAGCTACACATCATTGTACAAGTCCTGTCATCCACACTGTGGGGCCGTAAGAGACTGGATCCCTCACTCTTTTCTTTCTTCCTTTCTCTCTGCTCTTTCCTTCTCTCCTCCTTTTTTCTATACCCCCATTTCTTTGTCTCTCCTTCCATATATATATATATTACTCTCTTTCTCTCTCCCTTATACCTTAGTTTTCCTTCCTTCTCTACCACTCTCTTTCCCTTTTGAACATATAAGGATAACACCATCTTTAAGCTCTGCTCTTGATTTCTGGTTAAATTTCATATTATAGCTACTGATGGTTGCCAATACACCGCTCATAGTAGGATTTTTGCTGTTAATGTGTTGATAAGTTCTGTTATACTTTTGCCAAGTCACCATTCGCTGTAACCAATATTCCAACAAGTACTTTTAGTAAAACTCACAATTGAATTGGACCCCAGAGGTCATTCACTTCACATAACTGCGCAGAATTAACCCAGAGTTAACTCACACCTGGTCTCATCTCTTGAGTCAGGGCGTGTGTCACATCTAGAGTTAACTCATCCCTCATCCCATCTGTTGGGACAGGTCAAGGTCCCCTTGGGGGATGAGGTGGGGAATAACCTCAGTTCTGAGCTCATTTGGGAAATGGAGGCCCCAAGGCTTTGGCCAGGGCTGTGTGAGTGTGTGAGAGTGAGCATCCTGCTGATTGCCCTGCAGTTCTCCATTAGCCTGCAGACAGAGGAGAGCATCCAGGAGGAGTTCCAGCACCAGCAGGGTCAACCCATCTCCTTCAGCATGCCCGCCCGCCATCAGGAGGTCTGCCTGCACATGTCCCAGAGCAGCTTCAGCTTGCCCATTCTGCTCAGCTCTACCCATGGATTCACCAACAGGGAAGGGACCTGACCCTGCTGGTTTCTGTAGGAGGATGGCAATTTCCCCAGTCCTGCCTTCACTGCCCTGCAGGGCTGGGTTGTGTGGGAGGGAGCTGGCCTGTGTGAGTAGGCTTATTTTCTTGTCCCTTTACCAGGACAGCCAGCACAAGACAGCTTCTGTCCCTGTCCCTTGTGGTGTTGGCTGCTGACCCTCCTTTAGCCCACAGTGTCCCTGAAGTGGCAGCTGTACTTTGAGTTTGTGACCTCTGGGAGCCAGTTGGAGGCCATCCTCTGGACTGGGGGGAACAAGTTAAAGTGGACACTTTCAGCTGGGACTTACCCATCATAGTCCTTCCCACCAATCCCATCCTGGCTTCCTATGTATCTCAGTTCTGCACCAACTCCATCGCCATCTGAAGTGAGGAGAGCTGGTAAGGGCCTGTGGTGCTTCAAGCATCTAGTGGGAATGTCAGGCAGGACTGTCGTTGGCATGCTGTGGGGTGTTCACCTCAGCGTCCCCCTGGGTTCATCTGCAATGCCCAGGTGGGCACCAGGTGAGTCTGTCCTGCCTCGTGGGAAAGATGTCTCATGTGCACAGCCCAGTACTCCTGTTACCCTTGCCCAGAGGAGGCTCCTGGCAGGCCAGCCTTGCATTGCTGGCACATGCTGGTGTTATGGATGCAGCCACATGCTGCGGCAGCACGATAGTGATGATCCAAAACTGAGGAGCACTGAGTTCCCCGGGCTGTTCTCTGTCTGTGCTCCTGGGTATGAAGGCATCCTGCTGGTCTTGGGATCCTTGGGGAGCTGGAGTGAATGCATGCTGTGCATTCAGGAGCTAGAATGGAGATCTCCCCACTCAACAGTTAGCTCCCCATTTCTACCAAACCTTTCAAAGAGTTTTCCCCTTTGCATGGAAATCTAATAAACATCTGAATGTGCAAAACTCAGCCTTACAAAGATCTGTATTCCTACACCGTTCCTGGTGCTGGACGCAGCCTGCCCTGCACGACAGTCGCAGGCTGGAGACCTCCTATTTGTTTAAAAACTTTATTGCAAGAACAGAAACATCTACACAAAGCTCTGCACAACACAGTCCTGGAACCGGCTGGGGCAGGCTGCAGCGATTGAGAATGACACACGCAGACACACACACGCACACAGAGTTCTTGTTAGCAGCGAGAGCAGAGCAGAGTTGAGTAGAGCTCCCTTTAATTAATTCTTTCTCAATTTATATTTTACAGCTACAGATCTGGACCAAGAGGTCAAACAGGATGTTTTTTTCAAAAAATGTTATTCCAGACACACCACACTCGTCTTGTGACTGTTTTCAGTCACATTCTTTCACACACATTCCTTGGGCAGTTTTCCAGCTCGGCCTCTCACTCTCATGCATTCTTTGAGTGGTCTTCCAGCCCGGCCTCTCACTCTCATAAGCACACAGTCATCCTGTATAACCTGTCCAAGACCGCTTTGTATTTTGACTGATTGCTGTGATTTAATCATGTTAGTATTAGTCTTCCTTGATCATCCAGATGTCTGGAGTTGTTAATCATGTTAGTATTGATCTTTTATCATCCAGGTGGCTGGAGCTGTATGTTCTGCCGCTCCCACACAGGCTGCCAGCATGGCTGGCTCCACTCTGGTGCATGCAGATTGCTTCAGCTCCCTGAACCCTAGCAGGGCACCTGGCTCCCCACCCCACTCTCCTGCAGCTGAGATAGGGCAGCTGGCATGGATGAGGCTGAGCTCCTCCTGGGGACACATTCTAGTGGTTCCCCCTGCTCGCCTGGCACTCTGCTGCCTGCCCCGGGCTGGCTCCATTGCAGTGCTGCCCAGGGCTATTTTGCAGTGCCAGGGACCCCCTTCAGCCCCAGGATCACGGCTGGCATTGTGAAAGCAAACACCATAAATCCAAGGAAGTGCTGTGATTGCTGTTTTAGGCACTGGGCAGCTTGGCTCCAGCTCCTCACAAGTGCTTTATTTTCATGGAATCATAGAATCATTTTGGTTGGAAGACAACCTCAAGATCATCGAGTCCAACTGTTAACCTAACACTGTCACTCAACCATGTCCCTAAGAACCTCATCTACACATCTTTTAAACACCTCCAGGGATGATGATTCAACCACGTCCCTGGGCAGCCTGTTTGAATGTCTGACAACCCTTTCCGTAAAGAAATTTTTTCTCATATCCAATCTGAACCTCCCCTGGCACAACTTGAGGCCATTTCCTCTCATCCTGTCGTTTGCTACTTAGGGGAAGAGACCAACACACTCCATGCTACAACCTCCTTTCAGGTAGTTGTAGAGAGTGATAAGATCTCCCCTCGGCCTTCTTTTCTCCAGGCTAAACAACCTCAGTTCCCTCAGCTGCTCCTCATAAGACTTGTGCTCCAGACTTCTCTCTAAACAGAAAAAAAAACCCCAACCCCAACATATAGCTAGGCTGACTTCCCTGGTGCTGCCTCAGGCCCCAGGGAGGCTATGGGATGTGGGCACGTATCCTTGCCCAGCACCTTGAAGATACTTCAGCCCCAGAGCCCCCAGGACACTGGGTCAGAGTGCGGGCAGTGTACAGGTAGCATGCAAGCAGCATGCAGGCAGATGACAGCTCTGAGCCATGTCCGCTCACCTGTACTCACCACTCACCAGAACAACTGGACCCTGGGGAGAGCTGAGCAGGGAACTCAGAGAGAGCTGTGCAACCAGGAGCCAGGAAGGGGGACAGGATGGGACAAAGTGCTACTCAGGGAGTGACACCATCCTGCTTCCCACAGCTGGTAAGTCAGATGGGATAGCTTCTGGAGGCTGGAAGTACAGGTGGGATCAGAGCCAACCCCACCTTGACTAAGCAATGAGGTTGTTGGTCTAAAGAGGGGACAACGAAGAGGGGACATGATCAAAACCCTGATGTCACCTTATTCTGCAGGCTGGCTGCCCACTGGATAAAGTTTAGTGCCACCAGAGGAGCATGGGCTGGGAGGAGTGCTGGCATGCCTTGTGTCTCCCACGAGTGTCCCTGAACTTGGCACCCACACCCCAATCCTCCTCACAGGGGAGAGCCATTTCCACCCCATGGATTGGACACAACGTTTTTTGCAGGGGCTCTACAAGCCTGGGTTGGATGGTGTCTGTGGGTCCCCAGCTGTTGGACATGCTCTTTCCACCCCACGCTGAGTGCCTTCTTCCCACTGCTGGTGGCAGGCAGGGCTCCACAGCCTGGGCAACCCCATGCCATGGCTCCCTTGCCCTTTTGCCCTCCCTTGCCCTCCTTTGCACAGTCTCATCCTCCCATGCTTGCCCCCATGCTCTATCCCTCTCCATCATCCTTTGGCACTCTCCTGGGCCATTTATCCCAGCTGTGGCTGCTCCGTGTCAGGCCATGTTTTTGTGCCAGTGGGTTAACCATGCATCTCCGCTGCCCTCAGTGCTGGCAGAGTGCTTCTACACACCCTGGTACCCCAACACCCCAGGTACCCCAGCATCCTAAGTGTACTGCTGCCTGTGGCTCTGCCCAGGCTCCCCTCAAGGTAAATGTGATGAGAGGGCATGGGTTGTTTAGAAAAACAGGCCTTGGCACTTGTTGGCCATCTGTCCTGATTTTGTTAAAAACAAGACCAGTTCTCTTTTAGTGAATTTTCCTTTCAGCTAAGTTCTTCTAAGTAACTGCACTTTCCTGAAGTTAGCTGCACATTTTTTCTCAGACACTGTGCTCGGAGCTGATAAGATGACCAATGGAATGGTGAAGAAGCTCATGTTTAGATTTATTGCTATGACAGCCAAGAAGACTGATAAGATGCCACACATCCCATAATTGAGAGAGGCGTGTTTACAGGAGAGGTGGACAGGACAGGTGACTAAAACTGACCGAGTATTCCTTCCCATATACATCATACATCCTATATAAGAGGGAGATCATGAGGATCTCGGTCTCTTTGACCATGGACAGCATCTAAAGAGGACCCTGCCTGTCTGCCTGCGACCTTAGGCCCGAGACCCTGCATCCCTGAATCCAGTTCCGGTTTGCTGTGAAGTCCCATCCATGACTTCTGGGTGCCTGCCCTGCAACTGCTGAAGCCATGCCAGCTCCGCCCACTGCTCTACCCCGGGACATTCAAGTTTGGTTTTGTATATTTTATATCAAAAAAATCACCCTGACTTCCAGGAGGAGAGCCACGTGCAGAGCTTGAAGGACTTGCTTAGATGGCAGGAGACCCAGATGCAAGAAGTTTTAAAAAGCTATGAAAAGATTAGATGGCAGTGCTGGTAAAACTTCACAGTTAACAGCATATAAAAAGGTGTCAGATGCAATTAAGGATGGGTTGGAGGCAATTGGCAGGGAATATGAAAAATGGGGAAAACAGGAACAGGAGGGGGTGGAACTGGACCTCACTCTCAAGGAGCTCCAAATAAAAATGGAGCGAATACAAACATGGGCAAAGAAATGTGTAGAAGATGGGATGTGGTCAATAAGGGAAGCAGATGAATATTTGAGAGCGTGATATGGAAAAGGGCTAGAGACTGGGTCAGCAGATCGGTTCGCGAATATGCTTCGACTCACTGATCCACAGGGAAACACAAGGGAATTGTATAGCAGTGACAGTAATGATAATTTGGGTGCTACCCCTGTGCATCAGGGTAGAGATATTCCTCGACATCACTCTCATAATGCAGGGCAACAGTGGCAAGGGGTAATCAGGGATGCAACCATTGAAGGGATTATGTTACCTGGCAGTATTACAGCAATGCCAGTGCACATAGATAACAGAGGACAAAGGCAGTGGTCACCCTTCGATCGGAAAATGGTTAAGCAATTGCAAAGTGCAGTTATGCAATATGGTATGGATAATAAGCATGTGATGCAGCTAATCAATTCATTTTTCAAGGGGCAAGTACTAACTCAAACAGATATTAGGGCATTGATGGAGTTATTGCTTCCTCCAGCGGGGTATCTGCTGTTCTTGGACAAGTGGCAGGGGAAGGTGGAATTGGCAGCATTAGAAAATGTTCATTTACCAGCTGATGATCCATTACGATTAGCTAGCATGGACCAATTATTGGGTCGTGGACAATATGCGGATGGTGCTACTCAGGCAGCACTTCATCCAAGGATTTTGCAGCAAACGCAAGGGCTTGCCCTGGCGGCAGTGAAAGAATTACCAAATATAGGTAACCCTGTGCCACCCTATTCTACAATAAAGCAGGATCCTGGGTGTGGCAGGATGCAAACCCCCCTCTCTCCCCCTCCCTCCTTCATCATGGAAGGAGTAGACACATCTCCCTCTCTCTCTGCTACAGCTTCTTTTGTTTGGTCCCAGAGCACCCTGGCCAGGGCCGTTAGGAGAAGGGAGTGCCGAGGCACCAGGGAGCTGCTGGGCGCCCGCGGCCAGTGTGGGAGATGTTTGGAGGATTCAGGGGCACCCCCACAGCCAGGGTGGGGGTGCAGAGAAGCTTCTGGAATGCCTACAGTCAGATCTGATCAGCCAATAAAAAAAACAGGACTCTCGTTGAGACTCCGCCCATTGTCGTGAGTCTCTTGGAGCATGAGCGAGATGCTGCCACCGAGAGCCCACCCTCCCCGGGATGGAGACTCCGTTTGCCTTGCCGCCACGGGTGTGAGTAAAACTTCTCCTTGCGGGATTGCAAGTGTATTTATACTTTCCGTGCACATATGCACGTGTAACTTTCCGTGCTCAATATGAGCACGTGTAAAATTAATCCTCGCACAATCGCGAGTGTATTTTCCTCCCGTGCTTCCACATAAGCACATGTAACTTTCTGTGCACATTTGCATGCATACTTTCCATGTTTAATACAAGCATGTGTACTTTCTGTGCACATTTGCACGTGTAACTTTCCGTGCTCAATACAAGCACGTGTATAAATTATTTCCTCGCACAATCGCGAGTGTATTTTCCTCCCGTGCTTCCACATAAGCACATGTAATATTCCATGCACATTTGCACGAGTATTAACCCTCGCAGGATTGCGAGCATATTATAAATTTACCCTCTCAGAATCGCGAGTGTAGACTTTCCGTACTCACTATGAGTACGTGTATCTCTTTAAAATAATCCCACACCGTGTACAGGCAAGTGTGTACTTCTCCCGGACTCAGAGACGGCTCCGGCATTGTTTTGGGTGAAGCCATGTGCATGCACTCTATGGACCGCCTGTTGTATTAGTTGCTGCCCCTTAATAATTTTCCTCAACTGATATCCGCATCTATATTTAAGTCACTTTTGGAGTGCTAAAACCCTGTTTCTGACCGGTTTAATAAAAGTTGTTTTGGACCCTGTTGTCCCTTAAACTAACCTCGGGGTGCCTCCGTGACACTGGGGAACCCTATATGAAGTTTGTGGACCATTTAAAAGAAGCTATAGATGCTTCTCCTAACCTGACTCCAGAGGCAAAAGCTGCTATGGGGAAAGATTTGGCCATGATGAATGCAAACACCCAATGCCAACAGATATTAGCCGGCTTGGGGAAAACTGCTTCTCTGGCAGAGATGGTGGAAACTTGTACACGGGTACCGATTTTGCAACAGGAGGTAGAAAAGGCAAAAATACATGCTCAGGCTCATGCTGCAGCCTTGGCTGCAGCACTTAAGCCTGCAATGAAAGGCCGAAGCCCTTCTTCTCACGGCCTAGCATGTTTTACTTGCGGACAGACAGGACATATTAAAAGAAATTGCCCTCAGTACGCTCGGAGAGGGGGACCTAGTAATGGCACTAGCCAGTCGCCAGCTGCCCTCGATTATTCGTGCTTCAATGGCATGTGCAGTCGGTGTGATAAGTATGGACACCTAGCAGTGCAGTGTCGATCAAAATTTTAAAAAGATGGGACACCGCTGTCAGGAAACGGGAGGGCCAGCGCCAGGGGCTGGGGTGCGATGACACCACAATACCAGCCGAGAGGGGGAACAGCCATGGTTGCTTGTCCGAGCTCAGGGCAGCAACCTCAGGAAGCGCAGGTGTTGATCTGGCCGTGGGAACAGACGTCACAATAACAGACCAGTCTGTACATGTAGTTCCATCTACAGTAATGGGGCCCCTAGGGTATGGATTGAGTGCGCTTTTAATAGGCCACTCTTCTGCTTCAAGACAGGGATTGTTTGTTTTGCCTGAATTAATAGGCTCTGATTATGCTGGACCATTAGGCATTATGTTGCAAGTCTTAATGCCCACTGTGACTATTAAACAGGGGACCCGTATAGCGCAATTGGTACCCTTCAGAGTATGTGTCCCAAAGGCTTTAGATGCGGAAAGAGATCAGAAAGGTTTTGGCTCTACCGGAGCCCCTGTGGTTGCTTTCACAGAAAAACTGACTTTGGACAAACCATCTAGGGTAGTTTCCATATATGGGCCTGGAAGTGAGATTAAAAGAAAAAGAATGCTTTTAGATTCAGGCGCAGATGTGACAATTATCCCTCGCACTGATTGGCCTCCGTGTTGGCCTTTAGAAGCAGTAAATACCATGGTAGTGGGAATAGGGGGGGCCACTCCTACCCACATCAGCACACATATGGTTAAGATAAGAGGTCGAGGGCTTAGAGGCATGGGTATGGCCTTATGTTCTAAACACGACAATTGCATTATTAGGAAGAGATGTGATGTCTCAGTGGGGAATAGTCATGCAGTCACCTTTTTGATAATGGCCATTGCGGCGAGCGACACCCGGCCGAGTATGAAGCTGAGTTGGGAAACAAATGATCCTGTCTGGGTGGATCAATGGCCATTACCAAAAGAAAAGCTCGCACATTTAGAGGAGTTGGTTGAAGAGCAACTCCGTCTCGGACATTTGGTCCCTTCCACCAGCCCGTGGAATACACCTGTTTTTACTATCCAGAAGAAATCAGGGAAGTGGCATTTGTTACAGGACCTCAGGGCAATTAATGCAGTAATGAAAGATATGGGGGCACAGCAACCAGGTCTTCCTACCCCAACCATGCTTCCAAAAGATTGGGATATAACTGTCATTGATTTGAAGGATTGTTTTTTCACAATCCCGTTACACCCAGAGGATTGTGAAAAGTTTGCCTTTACTGTTCCAGTGCTTAATCACCAAGCTCCCACGAAAAGATATCATTGGGTAGTGTTACCTCAGGGAATGAAAAATTCTCCTACTATTTGCCAATGGTATGTAGATTTGGCTTTAAAGTCATTTAGGCAACAACGCCCTCAGATGATCATCTATCATTATATGGATGATATCCTTTTGTGCAATGAAAAGGAAATTAGTCAGGATACAATAATTCAGTTGATGAAGCAATTAGGTCAGTGGGGTCTGGTTGTGGCACCAGAAAAGGTACAGCGAACCGCACCATGGAAATATTTAGGATATGAACTAACTCAGGCCATGATTAGACCTCAGAAGCTTGCTATGAAAGCAAAGGTAGCAACCCTTCACGATGCAATGAAGTTGGTAGGGGACTTGCAATGGATAAGAAATGTTGTTGGAATTACAGATTTGCAACCGTCGTTTAGTCTCCTTCGTGGGGGACGAGACCCCCAAGAACCACGGTGCCTTACACCAGAAGCACAAAAAGCGCTTGAGCAAATTGCAAGAAAAATTTCACAGAATACTGCTCAGCAGATAAGATCAGAATTGCCTGTTACTTTTTATGTCTATAATACCAATAAGGAGGTGGCAGGACTTTTGGCCCAGTGGAGTACGGAAGAAAAAGATCCGTTGTTACTATTAGAATGGATATTTCTAAACAGTCTGTGGCAGATGCACACCCCCCTCCCCCTCCCTTCCTTCCTTCGATATGGAAGGTGCAGACACATCTTCCCCCCCCTCTCCTGCAATGGGGTTAACAGCTTCTTTTGTTTTAACCCCGGAACCCATTGATCAGGGTCATTAAGAGAGAGAAGGGATGGGGGCATAGAGGTGTCAAGGAGCAACTGGGTGCCCACAGCCAGAGTGGGGGTGCTTAGAAGCTTCAGGGAACCCCACAGCCAGAGTAGGGGTGCAGAGAAGTTTCTGGAATGCCTACAGTCAGATCTGACAAGGCTGTTTAAACAGGACTCCCAACGAGGCCAGCCGCCGGTTGTGCGGACCTCTTGGAGCGCAGGCCAAAGTCTGCAGCCAAGAGCCCTCCCCCTTAGGCAGGATGGCTGCCTAAGGTAATTTCCTGGGACCGGGATTCACCCCACCGAACCACGTGGGTGAGTGATAAAATTTTCTTTAATAATTCCTCACAGGATCACAGGTGCTTATTCCGTGCTTAAATATAAGCACGTGTATTTTCTTTAATAATTCCTTGCAGATTCAGGCAAGTGTATACTTTTCCTGGAGTCAGGGACGGCTCTGGCATTGTTTTTGGTGAGCCATGTGTATGCACACTGTGGATCTCCATTGTTAATATTTGCTGCACCTTTAATAATTACCTCGACTGATATTCGAACCTGTATTTATGTCACTATTGGAGAGCTAAAACCCCGTCTTCCACCAGCTAATCTGCTGCACTTTCTTTACTGAATAAAAGTTGTTTTGGACCCTGTTGTCCATCTAAACTATCTTTGGGGTGTCTCCATGACACAGTCAAAAACAAAAAACCATCATTCAAAGGTGGGAAGCCATTGCCCAAGTGGTAGTGAAAGGACTAAGCTGATATCTGACTTTGTCTGGGTCGTATGTTGCTAAAATTGTGATCCCCATTTCTCGCAATCTGTTTCAACAGATCCTTCTCAAACATGACAATCTTGCCTTAGCTCTTACCTGGATTCCGGTGCAGGTGGACAGTCATTATCCACCGTATCCCATATTTAAAACCAACCTCCCCTTGGAGCCTATGTCAATTGTTACTGAGCGTCCATTAGATGCCATAACCATTTCACGGATGTGAGTAGTCGCTCACGCAAAGGAGGTTTTGTATGGTTTGAGAACGGTCAGTGGCATTCACAGATTGTTGTGGCTGAAGGATCAGTTCAAATTTTAGAATTGCAAGCGGTGATAGCAGCATTACAAAAATGGCATAACTACCCAGTTAATCTGGTAGCAGATTCTCTTTATCTTGTGGGAGTTGTACAAAGAATACATAGAGCACTTTTGCAGCAAGTTTCCAACTCCTTGTATTTGAGGCATTATTAGATTTGTGGAACGTGTTAGATTATAGGACAGCGCCAGTATTTATAATGCATATAAATAGACATTCTAACCTACCAGGTGGGCTAGTAGAGGGAAACAGCATTATAGACAAACTCGTGGCAGTGAGAGATGTATCTCCTTTTGAACAAGCCAGACAAGCTCATGAGTTTTTCCATCAATCCTCAGCATCACTCCAAAAACAGTTTACCCTTACCAAGGAACAAGCTTGATCCATTATTGCAGCTTGTTCTGATTGTGCTCGCATAGTGCCTCTGCAACAAAAGGGAGTGAATCCTCGGGGCTTGCAGCCAGGCCAGTTATGGTAAACTGATATTACTGAATTTGCACTGTTTGGCCGACAAAAGTACATTCATTTGTCCATAGATACCTGTTCAGGACTGTTATGGGCTACAGCTTTGACCTCAGCAAATGCAAAAGCGGTAAAGTATCATTTATCACAAGTTTTTTGCCGTCATGGGAGTTCCTACACAGATCAAAACAGATAATGGCCCCACATATCGTTCTGATACACTTGCAACCTTCCTCGTCCAGTGGAAGGTACAACACCTGTTTGGAGTCCCTTATAATTCTACTGGCCAGGCAATTATTGAGCGTGCACACCACGCCTTGAAAAATCTTTTGTCTGTTTTGAAAAAACAAGGGGGAATTGGTGTGAGTCCAGAAGAGGTTTTGATGAAGACATTGTATGTGCTGAACTGGCTTAATCCTAAAAGTGAGATTGAAATGGAACCTGTTGTTATGCACCATATCAAAAATGTCAAAGATTTTTCTGAAAATGGACCTAAGGTTAGTGTGTTTAATGTGACAACACAACAATGGGAAGGTCCTATGTCATTAATAACCTGGGGAAGGGGATATGCTTGTGTTTCTACAGGTAACCATAAAATTTCGTGGATCCCAGCAAAGTGGGTAAGACCTTGGTTAGCTAACAAAGAAACCACTTGCAATGATGATGACTCTTAACCTCAGAGGTGTTATCGCTTTTAGCAATGGATGTAGCCAGTGTTGAGCATACCACTTCGCAAAACAGAGCAGCGTTTAATTTTTTGTTATTGGCCATGGTCACAGTTATGAAGACTTTGATGGTATGTGTTGTTTGAATTTAAAAAACATTCAGAATCTATGCATAAAAAGATTAAAGATTTGCAGAACATGAAAATAACAGAAGATGTTGGGTTTTTTGGGTTGGATGCTTTGTTTGGTTAAAAGGAATATTGAAAACAGGTCTTTTCTTGTTAATTGTAATTGTATTAGCTTTAATGTTCTTACCCTGTATTTCGCACTGTCTTCAAAGAATGATACAGCGTATTGTTAACATTGTATTAAATTAAAGGGGGGGAGATGTAGTGGCAGAGCCCCCCCACCGGGGGGATGGGGTTGTCGCTGGCCTGGCTGAGAGGTGAAGCCAGAGACAAAAGAAACAAAAGGAACCCTATAAGAAGGTAACAACCAATGAACAATCACTGACACGCGCGTGCAGAGCGTGTGGACAGTGCATGCAGCCTATCACGTTATTGTATAGCACGTGCTGTAACCAATCACATTGTTGCAAGGTATGTGAACGGGGCAGCTCTGGTATAAAGCTAGCCCAGTCGGACAATAAAGTTGAACTCTGTGAACATCATATTGATGTGTCAGGTTCCATCTCTTGCATGGAAAAGCAACAATGAGCCTCAAAAACTCAAGTACCAGCACATCCAAACCCAGCTCATCCTGTGAACCCTGCATGATGGGGTGGTGGAGACCCTCCCCCAGGGTGTAGAGGGCGGGACAGGGGCACAGGAAATGCCAAAGGGTCCATCCCTGGTGGGAACAGCCACAGGCAGTGCCATCTCTGCAGGGTGCGTGCATGTCCCCAGTGGCGGGTTATAGGGCCGTGGGTGCATATGCAGTCCCATTGTGGAGGTCCCAGGGCTGAGGTGCCCCCATGCATGTGGCTGTGGGTGTACTAAGGTACACCCTGACCGATGAACCTGGTGACCAGGCCAACCAGAGCAGCAACAAATATTCCTTAGCTGTATCCCAAGATGAGAACCAGAAGGCCAACCACCTCAAGGGTATTTATGGCTATGGATGATCCTTCTGCACCTCTCATGGGAAACCTGCATGCTCGACTACTCCTCCGAAGTGTCTATATACCAACACATGTAGCATGGGGAATAAACAGGAAGAATTAGTTATCTATATGCGGTCACAGGGCCATGATCTTTATGCAGTTACAGAGACATGGTGGTGGGATAGCTCACATGACTGGAATGTTGTCATGGAAGGCTATGTACTTTTTCAGAAAAACGGGCCAGCAAAGCGAGGTGGAGGAGTTGCACTTTATGTGAGACAGCAACTCCAATGTATCAAACACTGCCTGGGGGGGATGAAGAATGAGTAGAGTCCTTATGGGTAAAAATTAAGGGACAACTTAACAAGGGTGACAATATTGCAGGTCTTTACTACAGGTCACCTGATCAGGAAGAGGAAATTGATGAGGCCTTCTACAGATAGATTAAAGTAGTCTCGCAATCACAAACCCTGGTTCTCATGGGGGAATTCAATCACCCTGACATCTGCTGGAAGCCAAGACAGCTAAGCACGCACAGTCCAGGAGATTCCTACAGATCATTGATGACAACTTCTTGACACAGGTGGTGGAGGAGCCAATGAAGAGAGGTGTGCTGCTGGACCTTTTCCTAACAAACCAAGAAGAAGTGGTTGAAGATGTGAGGATTGGGGGCAACCTCGGCTGCAGCAACCATGAGATGGTGGAGTTCAGGATCCTGCGTGGAGGAAGCAGGGAAATAAGCAGGATTGCAACCACGGACTTCTGCAGGTCAAACTTTAGCCTCTTCAAGGTCCTACCTGGAAGAATGCCATGGGTTAGGACTCTAGAAAGTAGGGGGATCCAAGAGAGTTGGTTAATATTCAAACATCACTTCCTCCAAGCTCAAGACTGATGCACCTCTATGAGCAAGAAATCAAGTAAGGGAGAAGATGGCCAGCATGGATGAATAAGGAACTCCAGTAAAAATTCAGGTGGAAGGAGGATGTTTATGTAATTGGAAAAATGGACAGACCACCTGAGAGGAAGATAAGGTGACTGTTAGAGTGGGGTGATTAGAGACGACGCATACCAGGACGCAGACAGAAATTCACGCAGAGGCAGAGATCTTGTTCAGGAAGGAGCGCAGAGCCTGGCCAAGCAGAGAGCTGATCTAGGCCTAGCCTGCCTTCTTTATTCACCATTGATGATTTATAGGATTTACAGGTACAGGCCTGGACTAAGATGTTTACAAAAAGGTGCTTTTCCACTAATTGTTATTAAGAACACACTAAACTCATGCGATGTTTGTCTCACTTGTTTTTCCACTCGTTCGCAGATCAGGCCCAAGGACATTCACACATCCCATGCACTTGGGGGCGGTTATCTGGCCCGAGATACCATTCTCACGAGTCTGGGCTATAACTTTTTACAATTACGAGAAACGTACTTCAAAGTAATCTCTCCAAGGCCCTTTATATATTATTATGTTATTATGTCTTTGACCGTCCACATGGTCATGTTAGTATTGATCTTCCTTTATCATCCAGATGGCTGGAACCGCACATCTTGCCTTCCCACATTTTACTTTCCAACATTTCCCTCTTTTTTGTTTTAAACATCAGGTTCTCAATGAGTGCAGTAAGGACCCTGGCTTTGTTCTTCTTTGCATTCTGTATCATTCTCCAGATGATTCGGAGGACTACAAGAAAATACATCACACAAGCATATCCAATTCCTACAAAAACCCATATATGCAGATTGAGAGCTGAAAATGAAGTTTTAGGGTCTAATCGCTTTATGCTATCAGATAATGTTAGCCATTTTGACTTACAGTCCTAATTCCTACAAACTATGTAATTATTTTTCAGGGTACTAGCTAAATCCTAAATCAGGCCTTACACATTAGCTAAGACTGTTATTTTACTTCATAGCACTCATAAACACTATAATTCAATTTCAACAGTATTACACATATTTAGCACTCTGATAACAGAAAATACAGGTTCAGATATCAGCTAAGGAGATTATTTAAAGACAATATCATAAGAATAATGAGGATCCACAATGTGCATGTAGTCACTCGCAAGAAACAAAACTAGAGGTCTTTTACTTCAGGGTACTCACAAGAAATAGTCACTCACTCAAATAAAGAAGTGAGGTATCATTAATCCCAGGAAGTTTCCTTAGATGGTGTTCCTGTCTAAGGAAAGGACTCCAGTTTACAGACCAGCAGCTCCGAGAAGACCACTCAAAGGGTGTCTTCGGCGGGAAGCCCGTTTCATTGTTTGGCCAGATGTGGTTGTGGGCATTACAACATAGTCCAGAAGCTTCTCAGCTAGTCTGGGCACCTCCTTTGTTAAGGACCCTGTCAATTGACCGAGGGTCCCACCCCTCCTGACCCATCAGTTGGTAGAGGTGAAGTTTATTGACAACACCTTGGTACCATTCTAGGTGTATACATGTGGGGACAGGCACAGTGAGGCACAGAAGGTGCTAAAGAGCCATCAACCTCCAAATTGAAAGCTCCCGATTTCAGGGGAACGTGTACTGCCTCACAATCCAGCCTGTGACCACAGTCATCTGACAAACTACTTTGGAGTGGTGGTGCAGTCACCTCTTGCCTCCAAAGTCAAAAGGGGGCATTCTGTTGGTGAGTTTGAATGTCCACTGTGGATCATCATACCTTATGTGTCATTTTCTTGTTGCAAATCAACCTACAATAGAACAGAACAATACAAATTACAACTACTACAGTTATTAACAAATATTGGAGAAAACTGGTTAGCCATACTAATAAGGAAAACAAATGCATTGAAAGTTTTTTCACCAGTTAGTCCCCAGTGCAAATAATGTAAATCTGTATCATTCTGATATGCTAGTGCCTCTTCGTTTGGTCTCTTCTGTTTCTTTGTTGCCCTCTGCTGCAGGGACAGATGCTGTATCTCTGGCATTAGGTCCTGCATCATGTTTGTCCAACTCATAGAAAGGTTTAACATATTTTGCAGGAAACCACTTTGGTCCTGTTGGAAGAAGAACACAAGTATGCTCATTCCCCAGGTGATTAACTCTACAGGCCCTTGCCACTGACTGTTTTGCAGGGGATCCCAGTATAAAAGCTGTGGTCTCTGAGACAGTGAATCTGGAACACGGAAGTGTTTTTCCACTGCTGTGATAGAGGAGGGAGGCATAGTACGATTCAAAAAAATTAAAGTATATGTTGCATTGTCTAATTGTTCTTGAGGTGTCATATTCCCCTTTTTTTGTTTTAATAACATCCGTTTTAACATGGAGTGCACCTGTTCAATGATAGCCTGTCCAGTGGGAGAATGTGGAATACCTGTGAGATGTGAAACACCCCATTGCTGTAAAGAATATTGCATGGATCTAGCAGTGTATCCAGGACCATTGTCAGTTTTAATCTGTTGTGGTACTCCCAGCGTAGCAAAACAGCGGGTCCAGTGACACTGAATATCTCTGCTTTTCTCACTTGTATGCGCAGATGCACAAAGCATACCTGAAAAAGTATGTATAGAAACAAGGACATATTTCAAACGGCCAAAAGATGAAACACATGTAACATCAGACTGCCAAATGTCATTAGCTGAGAGTCTGCGAGGGTTAACTCCAAGGGAGGGCGAGCTTGTAATCAGACCTTGACATTCCCGGCAAGAGCACACTATGTCTCTCGCTTGCTTGAGAGTGAGAACAAACATCTTTTTTAAGGTAGCAGCAATCTGATGGAAGAAAGCACGTGAAGCCCTGGTAGACTGGAAACAGACTGTAGCTACAGTCTAAGAATCTTCAATTGCATTGCCTTCAGTTATGGGACCTGGTAAGGCTGTATGAGAGCGTATATGAGTAACAAACAGTGGGTGTTTGTGAAGCTGTAATGCAGTTTGCAATGATACAAACATATCAATAAGTTGCTGTTGTGAGATTTCTTTAAGAAAAGTGGAGGGGATCTGCTGCAGGACCTTGACTACGTACTCAGAATCACAAACCAAATTTAGAGGTTCCTCCCTAAAAAGCTCTAAGGCATACAAAACTGCACCAAGTTTCACTAATTGGGTTGAGCCTTCAACAATTTTAACAGAATTATGCCAATTGTTATCTTCACGCCAGACCACTACAGCTTTATGAGACTTCTCTGAACCATCAACAAAAACTGTGCGAGCATTTGGGATAGGACCGAATACAAGTACGGTCTGTGGTCTGATGTCAAAGACACGCAGATTTTGAAGCAATTTACATTTAGGCATGCCAAAAGCTATGCTGTTAAGAAAATCAGCTAGCGCAATTTGCAAGGACAGAGATTGTGAATAAAAAAAAAAAATCAAAATCTGCTTTCACAAAAGGTACATATATGACAGATGGATCACAGCCTACTAAAGCCTGAATCCATTCTCTGCCTTTTTTGATCAGAGTAACAATCAATTCCAGGGGCTCAGTAATAGTTTTACGAAAAGAATTGGGCAAAAAAATCCATTCCAAGTATATCAGTCTGTATTCTCATCATACTCTCCCACAATAGCCACAGGTTGTTTCTATGTTGTAGCTATAGACAAATCTGCAAGTCCAGTTGAATGCAGTTAGTTTGTAAGGTTGTCATAAATTTATTCATCAAAGTTTCTAACTCCGTTTTGGCTGTCATATTTATTGGATATTGTTTTCCCTTACCGGATCGAAGTCCTGTTTCAGTTCTATCAGCGTAGGGTTTGCTTTACTGATACTTTGGTTGCCCATACTAGTGGAAATACAGCATCCAAAATTTCCTTGGAGATTTCTCACTTGCAGCAAGCAGATCTGCACCATCCAAGCAGATTCTTGTAGGACATGAAACTAAACAGAATTCTCAGAAAACGTTATTTGAGATTACAATTTACTTAACAAATCTTAACCCAAGAGAGGTATAGGGCTTTCTGGCAAATACAAGAATTCAGCTGCTAAAACTTTGTTCCAAATTTAGCATTCCATTGGTTTCAAAAAATGGTCTTTCTTTCTTTCCCACAATCTCAAAAACTAGCATGGTGAATTTACTAAGAAGTCTCTTACAACTAGTTACCACAAGATAAGTCTATTAAAAGATTTTTGGTTTAATTTCCCAGTTTCATTAGAACTACGGATCTGCTAGGGATGCATTTAAATTTCACCCTCAGACACCTCCATTCAGTATTACAACATTGCTGCAGTGGGGGGGAAGAGAAAACCCCCCTTTCACTGCTTTAAAAGCGGGAAGCCAGGTTTTTCTTTTTTTTTTTTTTCTTTTTCTTTCTCTTCTTGCTGCAATTTAGATACAGGCAAGGCCACGCAGGTGGCGTTATTTGCTGGTGCTAAGTGGGAGCTGTCTGGGAGCTGCCAGGGAGCTAAGTTTATCTTGCAGCTTGACACAGGCCTGAAATTTATATTGAAACAGTACAGCACAGGCCTGGGATATTTTACTTTTTTATTTTCCCATTTCATTCCAGCCATAATACACTCCATATGCAATTCTAATTAGCTGAGCAATAGTTACATTCCTCAGCCCCGTTTACCATTTGCAACGTCTTACAGATGTCAATAAACAGCATATTAACTATCAATCCATTACTTTCATTTTCCTAGATCCAAATCAGGTCATATTCTAGCAACTTTTCAGTACAACCTCCTTCGAGTTCACATCCATCATAGCATTCAGTTTTCTTTCCCATACTTCCAACAAACACATAAATTCAATGCGAATCAGAGTTTAACTACTTAAATTCTTTTCTGGTTTCAAAATTATTTAATAGCAATAAGAGCAATTACTCTAATGTATAAGGATGCATCCTAAGGGAGAGCAAGGTGGTATTTTAGTAGTGGAACCAGTTCCCATTTTGTAATTATCTCCCTAAACAAAATTTTACCATTACATTCATGCAGTAAAGAACTAAATTACTCATGATCTTCTGTATTATCACAAAACGCACATTTTGAGTCCATGGATTCTCATTATTTAACAGTCTATGAACTTACTGTACCATATAACAGACAAAGACCTATTAAACTGTAATATGCTTAAACAGATACCTACAAAGAAAACAGGTTAATAAGGAAAAGTATCTTGCAGAGTTCAGCAAGTGTTCTATGACTTGTGTGTTATCAGTTAATTCTCTCCCAGCTTGTTGAAGTTCAGACCATTCCTCCTGTAAAACTGTCTGAAATGATTCAATGATCTGTTGTAGAGTTTTATTTTTGTCCTACTCTTCTCGCTTTAGAAACAACAAAGTGTTATACTTCAAGGTTCTATTCTCTGGACACTTTTTCAATCACTAACATGACCGTCCAGATCGTCATGTTAGTATTGATCTTCTTTTATCATCCAGATGGCTGGAACTGCATATCTTGCTTTCCCACATTTTACTTTCCAACATTAGAGTATGCAGGGATGTTGTGAGGAAGACTAAGCTCCACTTGGAATTAAAACTGAACAGGGATGTCAAGGACAAGAAGAAGGGTTTCTTCAAATGTATCAGCAGCAAAAGGAAGATTAGGGAAAATGTAGGTCTGCTGCTGAATGAGGTGGGTGCCCTGGTGATGGATGATACAGAGAAGGTGGAATTACTGAATGCCTTCTTTGCTTCCATCTTTACTGCTAAGACTTCAGGAATCCCAGATCCTAGAGGCAGGACAAAGGAAGACTTTCCCTTAGTTGAGGAGGATCAGGTTAGAGATCATTTAGGCAAGCTGATCATCCACAAATCCATGGGCCCTGATGGGATGCACTCACAAGTGCTAAGAGAGCTGGAAGATGTTATTGCTAAGCCACTCTCCATCATCTTTGTGAGGTTTTGGAGAAAAGGAGAGGTGCCTGAGGACTGGAAGAAAGACAATGTCACTCCAGTCTTCAGAAACGGCAAGAAGGATGACCCAGGAAGCTACAGGCCAGTGAGCCTTGCCTCCATCCCTGGAAAGGTGATGGAACAACTGATTCTGGATGTCATCCCCAAGCATGTGGAGGAAAATAAAGTTATCAGGAGTAGTCAGCATGGATTCACCAAGGGGAAATCATGTTTGACCAACGTGATAGCCTTCTATGATGGCATGACTGGCTGGGTAGATGAGGGAAGAGCAGTGGATGTTGTCTACCTTGACTTCAGCAAGCCTTTTGACACTGTCTCTCACAACATCTTTACAGGTAAGCTCGGGAAGTGTGGGTTGGATGAGTGCACAGTGATCCATCTATCCATCGATCATGAACTGGCTGGATGACTGTCGCGGGGTGTAATTTAGGGTTCTGCTTACTGCAGAACAATGTTTAGGTTTCTTTAAAGAGAAGTGCAACTTAAAAGAGTTCGGTGGCAGGTTCACTCTATTATTTACTGCATGGGGGAAATATGCCAAGCCAAATGCGGCTTACCTTCTCTCCAGATGCCTGTACCCATTCACGAAGCAAACTTTCAGGCACCTTCCCTCCCTGATAAACATATGCAGAGCAGACTTTCAGGAGACAAAATTATTAGAAAAATAAAATTTAATGGAGTAGAATAGAAGAAGGGCTGGCTCAAGCTGGGTACCTGCACAGAGATCTGCCTGAGCATAGAAAACTACAAACTTTTATATCTTTACAGACCATTCACACCAAGATCCAGTCCAACAGCAGGTTCTTTGCTACCCATTGGACCCTTTTTCTCTGACTCCATGTGGGCCTTTGTTTTGTTCAGTTGTAGACATTGGTTTTGGTCCATATCCTTGAAGGTGATATTTAGTCTGGATAAATCCTTTCTTCTCAGCGAAGTGAAAAATAGGCCCCACTTTTCAGATGTCTGTAATGTCTCTCCTTTAGCCTTGGATCGTTGTTTTCCCAGAGAGTTCCATTTTCCCAGCAAAATGCAAGTTAGACTTTATCTTGGAGGCGTTTAGTGTAGTCTGCAGTTGATTTTAGTAAACACGAGCTTAAAATTTTAGCAAATCTAGTCTACCAAGTAATATGAATCAAAGAGTATATTAAAAATCATACAACCGTATATTTCTAAATAATCCATTACATTCAGTGTGCATCTACTTAAACTAAATTATTAATATTGAACTTGAATTGGGCTCATCCACTGACCTCTGAGTAGTAAAACCATTGCCATACAGCTCACTTATTTAGCAGGGAGAGCTCAAAGTGGACTCATCTAGGCTGTTGTATTTATAGAATGAAGTGGTTTACTCATAATCAAATTGCATACAGTAGGAAAAGTATGCACGAGACTCTCTGCACCCACAAGCCACCAGCATTCAATATGCCATTCTGCTTCCTTGTGAGTATCCTAGAAGGAGTTCTTGGCCTGGCTGCATCTCAGGTCCTTATCTCCTCTGGAGCCTGGACCAAACTGCTGCTGGTTTGGCGGGGGGGGAAGGATTGAGTGCATCCGCCATAACAACAGAGTTCATAGGGTTGTGGTCAATGGTGCAGAGTCTGACTGGAGGCCTGTAGTTAGTGGGGTTCCCCAGGGCTCAGTACTGGGTCCAGTCCTGTTCAAAAATGACCTGGATGAAGAGACTGAGTGCACCCTCAGCAAGTTTGCTGATGAAAAAAACTGCAAGGAAGGCCTGACACACCAGAAGGTTGTACTGCCATTCAGCGAGACCTGGACAGACTGGAGGACTGGACAGGGAAGAACCTAATGAAATTCAATGAGGGCAAGTGTAGGGTCCTGCACCTGGGGAGGAATAACCCCAGGCACCAGTACAGGTTATGGGTTGACCTGCTGGAAAGCGGTACTGCAGAGAACGACCTGGGAGTCCTGGTGGACAACAGATTGGCTATGAGCCAGCAATGTGCCCAAGAAGGCCAATGGTAGCCTTGGGTGCATTAAAGAGAGTGTGACCAGCCCCACACCATTTCTTTCTTGTAAGATAAAAAAAAGCTAACATACAAAATAAAAATCCCCAAACATAGTAAAATAACAATATTACTAAAAGGCAACTTTTACTTCCTCCCCCTTTTTTTTTCTTTAAAAAAAAAAAAAAAAAGAAGGGATGATCCACCAGTGCTGATCTGGTGCTCTTTCCCATAGGTGTCAGTAGCTTTCCATGCATAAATGTTCATTGTTGTCTTTAAAACGAGGGGTACAGTGCCAGTGGTGGTAGTTTCAGGAGGGCAGGTCATCTGGTTTTGTGGAGCAGGGTTGCTGGGTCCTTGTTTTACCTTTTCTCTGGAAGAATAGCAGGGGCTTGGGGACAGAAAGTAGTAAGTCAGAGGCAACCCATTGAACTCATTTTTGGCTGAGTCTTGGACCACCTCGGCAGTGGAGAATTGATTTTAAAGGAATCAAGAGGAAAGGCGATCAGCAGACCCCCTTGACAGTTTCTGTGAGTCTCTTTAAATGAACGCACTGGCTGCCCCCTGACTCACTGACTGGGGGTGGCAGGTCTGTTATCCGCCCTCAGGAACAGTGGGCATCTGAGGGATAATCACTGTCCCACCAGCTCAGGGCTCTGCTTCCATGCCCCCCCAAGCAAGCAGTTCATTTTTATGGGGTGCCTTCCATGCCCTAATAAGCTTTTACAAGGCCAGGGTAGACATTCCATCTATTACATCTTGGGGAATTCCCTTCTCTATTCCCTCAGCCCACAAAAGGTTTCTCTTTGTCTCTGGGACACCTAGGGGACAAGTTCGATTTACCTGCTATTCCACTCTTGGTACAGCAGTTTTCGTTTTTGTGACTCCCCCTATCAGACCCATGCTACCACAATTAAGTTCCTGAGCCACCTCCACCCAAGTGACAGCTCGACCACCCTGGGAAACACACCCCCTCCACCCCGTGGAGACGACGCATCCCCCAAAAGGTCCCGCAGCCGCACTGCACGCAGTTTCAGTGGGTCAGGAGGCCTGACAGGATCTACATTTACCAACACCGGGGAAGGCTCTTGGGGCTCTTGTGAATTAACTGGGGACAGGTGGACTTCTGTAAATCTTCAGTTAGGTGATTTACAGCGGGGGTTTCAATGCATTCTGGGTCTCCCCTTTCTAAAGGGTCCAGCTCCCCCTCCCAATAGGCAGCTCGTTGAGTTAACAACTCTCTTTGATCATTAGCAGTCAGAAGCACACCAGGCTCTGAATACCCTTGTGCTTCCTTCTCTGAGAGCAAAATTTCATCGCCACCAGTTAAAACACATTCTGTTTCCGTTTCTTGGGCTAAGTTACTATATTTCTCCTGAATCTCTAATAAGTTGGCCACAGGGTGGCAACTTGCAGAGCCACCCCCCCCCCCCGCCCCGCTTGGCTGTTATCAGTAGACTCAGTTTTAATGAGGGGCCTCATTGTTGCCTGCTTGTTCTTGGGATAAGATACTTCCCGGGTGATTTCCAATTATTTTGGTGGATACAGGAGTTTAAGACCCTCTTCCTCAGCCGCTTGTGCTGGGCTGGTAAAACCGGGCTCACTGTCTGGAACAGAATCAAGATTTGTCTGGTAATATTTTGCCTGCTTATATTCTTCCAATTCAGATTGTAAGATTTTCTCCCGGTCTAATGCATCTAACAGAGCTGTAAGGAGCTGCTGAGTGGTATTGCATTCTGCAGCTAACTGGTCCTGTAGGACCTTTACCGTTTCTTGCTCTGTTTGTTTGTCCAGGTGCCTGGTGCTTTGAGCTGCCCCCGGGGCTGCTCCTAGCACTGAGCACGCTGTGGCTTTACCCTTGAGTAAATCCAAACACAGAATATTTGTGAGAGTCCCAGTTACTAGCAGATCCCCCTTATTTTCAGTGAGCCATCTGAAATATATCCATTCGCCGTCCCCCGGCTCACTTACTGGGGACGGCGAAGGAAGTTTCCCGGCTTTGAGGGGCTGTTGAATTTCTCTCTAGGAGCTGTGGGAATGACTGGCACGGCTGACACCTGAGTTACAGGGGCCGTGGGGGTGTATTGCTTTCCTGGTTGATCTGTATCTTCTGATTTACACATCTTTACAAGCAGCTGTAAATTGGGGAAGGGCAAGCCATCCATCACTTCTCGGGGAATACCTTTATCCAGTCCTAATTTCCAACACTGATGCCTCAAACCTATCCCCATAAATTTCTTGTCTCGGGGGCGAGGGAATTTTACCTCTGTTTCAGTTCGGCACACCGCTACTTGAGACTTAACCTCTTTTCCAATGAAACCCATACGCTGGTCATAATTAATCAACTCCCGTGCAACCTTCCCCCAAGAGAGACTCGGTCCAGCCTGAGCCTTACAACCCCCTGCCCAGTTTCTTTTTCTTTCTGGGCAGCTATCAATGCTGCTCCCAAAACAGCACAGATCATGGCTTTACCTTTTCCAAGTTTAAACCTGTGTTGGTTTTTTTTTTTTGCCAAGTCCCTTATTCGCTGAGTTACAATATCTGGAGACAACCAACATCCAGAGGCCCACTTAAGACCCTCAGGGGTCAGGCAAGGCTTATAATCTTTTAGTAAATTCAACAGCAGGGAGCAGTCCAGGTCTGGCTTAACCTGGGATGCCATGACCCACTGCTGGAGAACGCGGCACAGACTAATCAGTCCTCCTTTGAAACCTCTGGCTCCTATCCCCCCTCTAAACTGCTTCTCACAGAATATCCCACTTCTGACACCAAATAAAACTGTCCCAACCCAACAGATGGGATGAGGGATGAGTTAACTCTGAACGCGACACACGCCCTTACTCAACAGATGAGACCAGGTGTGAGTTAACTCTGGGTTAATTCTGTGCAGTTACGTGAAGTGAATGACAGACAATCACTCCAGGGGTCCTATTTAATTATGAGTTTTACTAGAAGCACGTGTTGGAATATTAATAACAGCGAATAGTGGCTTGGCAAAAGTATTTTGTGATATCACAGAACTTATCAATACGTTAACAGCAAGAGTCCTTCTACTAGCAATGTATTGGCAACCATTAGTAGCTATAACACAAAATTTAACAAGAATCCAACAGCAGAGCTTAAGATGATGTTACTCTTATATGTTGAAAAGGAAAAGAGAGAAAGAAAGTGGTAGAGAGGGAAGGAAAACTAAGGTATAAGAAAGAGAGAAAGAGAGTAATATATCACCAGTCACAGAAGGAGAGACACAGAAATAGGGATATAGAAAAATGGAGAGAAGGAAAGAGCAGAGAGAAAGGAAGAAAGAAAAGGGTAAGGGATCTAGCCACTCTTACGGCTCCGCAGCATGGATGACAGGACTTGTACGATGTTGTATGGCCTCCGGTGTCCCGCAGGGAGGATGCTGGGGTTTGTAGTTCAGGAGCGCAGCACCCTCCGGTGTCTGGTCTGGTTCCCGCGGCGAGGCTGGTGCACGGAGGGTCCTGAGGGTGAGTTCCCTGTTAGTGCTGTTTTAGGTGAGCTTTTTTATAGCTCTCAGAGTAGAGGAAAGTCTGGGGGGAAGGGGTGATTGTGAAAGATTGTCAAGTCTCGACAAATCCTGGGCCATGTTGAAGGGTCTCAGCTTTTCCCCTTTCTTTGCCAAGCTGGGCATATCAGAAGATGGAGCTATGTGCCCTACAGCTCATCCCCTACCTCCGGTATCAGCCAGCCAGCGTGGTCTGTGGCTCGTTAGCTTGTCGTTGATATGTAAATTGCAGTTCACCCTATACTGAATGTGTCATCCGTTGTGGCTGGATGAACTAGTTTCGCCACAATGTTTTCAGCCATTATCCTTATCAATACACAACAGAGGTTATCCTTCCCCTCTACTCTGCCCTGGTGAGGCTGCATCTGGAGTACTCTGTCCAGTTCTGGGCTCCCCAGTTTAAGAAGGAAATGGAAATACTGGAGGAAGTCCAGCAGAGAGCTACAGAGATGATTAGGGGTCTGGAGTATCTTTGTTATGAGGAAAGACTGAGAAAGCTTGTTCTTTTCAGCCTGGAGAAGAGAAGGCTGAGAGAGGACCTTATTTATACTTATAAAGATCTCAAGGGTGGGTGCCAAGAGGATGGGACCAGACTCTTTTCAGTGGTGCCCAACGACAGGATGAGGGGCAACGGGCACAGGCTGAAACGTAGGAGGTTCCATCTGAATACGAGGAGAAGCTCATTTACTTTGACGGTGCCAGAGCACTGGAACAGGCTGCTCAGAGAGGTTGTGAAGTCTCCTTCTCTGGAGACATTCAAAACCTGCCTGGACGCATTCCTGTGCAATCTGGTCTAGGTGAACCTTCTTTAGCAGTGTCGCAGAGGAGTAATTTAGGGTTCTGCTTACTGCAGAACAATGCTTAGATCTCTCAAATAGAAGTGCAACTTTAAAGAGTTCATTGGCAGGTTCACTCTATTATTTACTGCATGGGGGAAATATACCAACCCAAATGCTGCTTACCTTCTCTCCAGGTACCTGTGTCTGTTCATGAAGCAAACTTTCAGGTGTCTTCCCTCCCTGATAGCCATTCGCTCTAGAGTCTATATTTTAGAACTCCAGAGGCAAACTTTCAGGCGAGACCTGATAACCATATGCAGAGCAGACTTTCAGGAAACAAATTCTCAGAAAAAAAATTTAATGGAGTAGAATAGCAGGAGGGCTGTCTCAAGCTGGGTACCTGCACAGAGGTTCCGACCTGAGCATAGAAAACCATAGACTTTTATATCTTTACAAACCATCCATACCATGATTCAGTCCAATAGCAATATTTCACTTTGAGGCCTTCTTACATCTCATTGAATCTTTTTTGCTGATCTCATATGAGCCTTTATTTTGTTTTGCCATAGACATTTTTTATGGGCCATAGCCTTGCAGGTACTGTTTTGTCTGAATAAATACTTTCTTTTCAGTGAAGTGCAAAATAGACCTCATTTTGCAGATGTCTGTAATGTCTCTGTGTTAACCTTGGAATCATTATTTTTCTGCAGTCAGTTCCGTTCTTCCCAGCAAAGTGCAAACTAGGTCTTATCTTGCAAGTGTTCAGTGTAGTTTATAGTTGCTTTTGGTAAATATGAGCAGAACTTTCCAGCTTATGATTTTAGCAAATCCAGCTTACCAAGTAACATGAAGCAAAGAGTATATTAAAAAACATACTACTTTATACCGCTAAATGATTCATTATATTTGGTGTGCATCTACTTAAACTAAATGATTAATATTGAACTTGAATTGGGCTCATCCACTGACCTGTGAGTAATAATACCATTGCCATACAGCTCTCTTATTTAGCAGGGAGAGCTCAAAGTAGGCTCATCTAGGCTGCCATATTTATAGAATGAAGTGGTTGACTTGTAGCCAAATTGCATACAGTAGGAAAAGTATGCACAAGACTCCCTGTGTCCACAATTCATCAGTGTTCAGTGTACTGTTCTTCTTCCTTGTGGGTTTCCTAGAAGGAGTTCTTGACCTGGCTATGGCTCAGGCCCATACCTCCTCTGGAGCCTGGACCAAACTGCTGCTGGTTTGGCTGGGAGGGGGTTGAGTGCATCTGCCACAGTAGGTGCATTGGACTAGATGATCTCCAGAGGTCCCTTCCAACCCCAACCATTCTGTGATTCTGTGATTCTCTGGGTGAAAGGCCCCCTGCCTTGAACAACTCACCCTGCGTCTTCATCATGGATAACCCCTCCTGTGAGAAAAATTGGTGTACCAGGTCCCCACATCCCTTGGTCCCCAGCACCCTTCCCTGTGGGTGTATGGCCACCCGGTTCCCACAGGCAGCTGGACCATACTGACATCCCTTCCTGCCTGCAGCCCCCTCTCCATGATGGTCATCCAGGGTTTGGGCACTGGCCTCACCTTCATCATATTCAGCATTTCCAGCTTCCTCATCTTCAGGTCAGTTGGGGCTGGGGAGTGCCTCTGCCTGAGCACCCCTCAACCTGGTGGGGGAGTGGGCAGGACAGGGGCCTGCAGGGACCTGACCCCCATGTGCCTCCCAGGAAGCTTATGTTGGAGAAGGAGCTTGCCAGAATGCTCAGGAGGATCTGCTGGGATGAGCTGCCATTTGAGAGCCCCGAGCAGTACCACAAGGCAGCAGGCAGCTGTCTCACCCTGTCCCTGGTTGAGCTGCCAGTCCTGGGGTACCACCTTCCTCCTGACCCTGTGCCACCCTCCCTTCCTGCACAACACTCCTCCCTTACAAGGCTGCATCATGTTGATCCCCTACACAACCCTTCCTCCCTCCGTAACTCTACATTCCCTATAAAGCTACATTTCATCCATCTCCTATGTGACACTCCATCCCCTACACAACTCTGAATCCTCTATAGAGCACCAGACCTCATCTGTCCCCTATGCAGTCCTCTGTCCTCTGTGCAGCCACACCTTATCCATCCCCTGCAGTGCACCATACCTCATCCTATAGACTTTACCCTCTCTACAGAGCATGCAGAGCTTGTGCTGACCCATCGGAGTTTGTCCTGCACTATCCCCTGTACGCCCCTGGGTGTCCCTGCCTGCCTCCATTGGTGCTTGTCACCTCTCGCCCCAGGGTCCCCACCCCTAGCTCTCTCCTTCCCCGCAGCACAGCTCCAGCTACGGCTCCCTGATGACCACGCATGGCAAGTATCAGATCTTTGCCAACACCTACCACTTCAAGGTCAGTGTGGCAGGTGGGGAGTTTAGCCCTCTCACCAAACCCTCCTAGTCCTGCTGAAGTGCTCCCTCTTGGCTGCATGTGGGGGACTATGGTAGGTCTGTGGATTCCCTGGCGGCGGGTATTTGAACAGAGATTGACCTTGAAGATATTAAGGTATAGTCTGCAGTTGATTTTGGTAAATACAAGCAGGACCTTACAGCTTAAAATTTTAGCAAATCTAATCTACCAAGTAACATGAGTCAAAGAATGTTGGAGAACGGCTTAAAAATAAGGGACATGGGTCTGCAGAGCAGTTGTACGAGCAGAGCCTGTTCTGAAGACCTTAGCATAAGTAGCAAGACTAGGCCGCAGTGGGAACCACTGACTGTTTCAGTAAAATCAGCAAGGTCACTGCGACCTTGGCAGAGTTTCACAAACAGCTTTCAACAGCACAAGAATGTAGAATAAGCATAGCTAGCAACTGCAAGTAGGAGGACCATGCAAATGTGACTATTAGAGCTTAAGCCAATTAGTAGGTGACAGGTATGCATAATTATCGTGAACTGTATAAGTATATGCTGTTTGGGCTAATAAATCAAACTATGCTTTATCACTCATATTGAGTCGACCTGCGTGTTCCTCCGCCGCTCAAAAAAGAATACACTAAAAATCGTACAACCTTATATCTCTAAATAATCCATTACATTTGGTGTGCATCTACTTAAGCTAAATGATTAATATTGAACTTGAACTGGGTTCATCCACTGACCTGTGAGTAGTAAAACCATTGCCATACAGCTCACTTATTTAGCAGGGAGAGCTCAAAGTGGGCTCATCCAGGCTGTCATATTTATAGAATGAAGTGCTTGACTAGTAGTCAAATTGCATACAGTAGGAAAAGTATGCATGAGACTCCCTGTGCTCACAAGTTACTGGCATTCAGTGTGCCGTCCTGCTTCCTTGTGGGTCTCTTGGAAGGAATTCTTGGCCTGGCTGCAGCTCAGGTCCTTACCTCCTCTCGAGCCTTGACTAAACTGCTGCTGTTTTGGCTGGGGGTGGGGGTCAAGTGCATCCGCCACACTCGCATTTAAATGGACTGGGTTATAAAACTTGCTCACTTGGGACACTTTTTAGTCTGTTTTGTTTGTGTGTTTTTTGTCTTAGTGTGTGTGTGTGTGCTGCATGGCATTAATGAAGTTTTGTACCCACCACAAGCTAGAACAACGGAGTGGTGAGATCTTACCTTTCTTCTGATATCTTAAACTATCTCTCTCCTTTTCCTCTCTCTCTCTCTTTCTAATTTTATTCTGGGCATTTAAGAGTAATATTGTTTTTGTTGTTAAAGTATTGCTAAGTTTTATGATATAGTTACTAACTTTTGCCAAACCACTATTCCCTGTAATTCTGAGTGATGTTTTTAGTAAATTCATGATTTAATTGAACCTCTTGGGTAATTGTTGTCACTTTGTGTTACCACACAGAATATTCCAAAAGTTAACCTTTGACCTCATCCCAGCTGAGTTGGGATGGGGCAGGAGCCCAGGATTTACTCACTCCCCCTGACCCAGCAGGTGGAGACCATTGGGGATGCCTACATGGTGGTGTTGGGGCTGCTGGTGCACAAGAAGAAACTGCATGCCTGAAAGATTGTTCACATGGCTCTGGCCTTGCTTGAGGCTGTCAAAACCTTCACGATCCATCACTGGCCCAATGACCAGCTCTGCTTGCATATTGGCTTACAAACCGGTGAGCCCCTACACCAGCTAACACTGTGGCTGGGGGATGCTCACCTGCCCTGCAGCAGTCTCAGGCATCTCTGTGCCTGTAGGTTCTGTGTGTGCCAGAGTTGTGGGTCTGAAGATGCTGCGGTACTGCCTGTTTGGGGACATGGTGAACACTGCATTCTGCGTGGAGTCCAACAACCAGGGTAAGCCGCAGGACTGGCAGCTGGGGTCCGGTGCCACAGGTCATGCCTTGCTCCCAGATGCAGTCATGTCCCTTTTGCCCCTCTGTGCTATCCAACTCTGAAGATCCACATCTCTTCCACCACTAAGGAAGTCCTGGATGAGTTTGGCTGCTTTGAGCTGGAACTGCACAGGAATGTGGAGAGAAAGGTTAGGGTGCAGGGTCTTGGGCTGTCTTCCTGCCACAGGGTCATGTACTGGGTGGACAGGTGGGGGCTGGGACCTTCGGTCCCACTCGATGCTGGGCATAGCACCCGAGAGGCAGCACCGGGAGCTGGGGAGGGTCTCACCGCCCACCTCTGGCCCCCAGAGCAAGGGGAAGATGTAGATGTACTGGCTGCTGGGTGAGAGGAAAGACCCCAAAGTCATTTGATCCCGGTGGTGGAGTCCCCAACCCCAGTGGGCCGCTATGCTTCCCAGCACCTGGCCCCTGGGATGGACCAGGGCCCCCTGCCACTGCAGCTTCCCCCTACCACTGCAGCCCCTCTGCTTCAGCAGGGCTTGAGTGGGCCAGTGGCCATGGCACCATCTGCCCCTCTTCATCAGTACCAGCAAAGTCCAACTGCCTCTGCAGCCTTCACTGGAGGGGGGAACCAGCCCCAATCCAGCCCGGGGGACCCCATATCCCCTCATCCTCTGGGATCTTTGGCCCCCCTGCCTTCTCCCCAGTGGCTCAGCTGTCTCTGAGCTGCTCTCAGGACCTAGCTGCCCCGTAGGGCACTTTGCAGTCTCTTATTGGTACCTAGCTCCTGGCAGAAGTTGTGACACATCACCCCCTCCTGGGGCAGGGGAGAAACAGAGGCTCCTGCTGGGACTGGCCCCTCAACCACACCAGGGCAGGCTTCAATGTTGTGGCTCCCCCCCGCCCAATCTCCCCCATCCCTGTATATAGCCCCATGGGGTCATGTAAATACATAATCCCAAATGTAAATATGAGAGTCGCTGCAAACTATTTTTTGCCTTCCCCAAACCCCTCCATCCCCTGACCTCTCCTTCACTCTGGCCTGGAGTGCCACACAGGTTGGGGGGAGCCAGGGAAGACCCCGGCATCAAGCTCAGCCTAGGTTGGGAACGGCTGCCCAGAACATACTGGAACATTGTACCCCAGGGTTCTGGACATGGCATGGGGCAAGGGTCTGAGTGTGTGGAGGGGTTTCGTTAGATGGAGATATGTTGTTGAATTAGTCAGGCCCAAAGGAATCTCAAGGCCACTTTGAGAAGCTGAGAACAGAATCTGCTGTGAGAAAGAGAGAGGGGCGTTTCTTCATTAACAGGGCCTCAGCATGGCGTGAGTCGTCGGACCTATCATCGGTGGGACTCCAGCGTGTGGACTGCCCGTGATACTCATTTAGCGAATCCATGCTTGGAGTGTGGACGTGTGATTAGAGAATAGTTGCGTATATAAGGAGGCTTGTTTCTGTAATAATGGCTTTACGTGATTCACAGTGAATTGGAATGCTGAGTCCTTTATCGCTCCAACAAATGGTGACCCCGACGTGATACTCTGAATGGTGTCTCACTACGATCGGGGAAAAGCCTGGAACGGCCCAGCCGGAGGCGGATCAGCTGGACTGAGAACCGGGCGGAGGCGTACGGATGTTCCGCAGATAAATTTGTTGAAGAAATCACCGGAAAAGGTGAGCGGCTGGGAGCAGGAGGAGGGAAGAGTGAAATTATGGGGCAAAACATATCCTCTGAGGAACAAGCCATAGTTAAACTCCTCCTGCATATTCTCTCTATGAGAGGACTTAAATATGAAGAAAGTAACATACGTAGACTGTTGGTTTGGTGTAGAACTAATGGCTATCCGACAGAAGCTGAGAAGGTTTTTAAAACTGAACTTTGGGATGATATAGGGCAGAAATTATGGGATAAAGTCAGCAATGGAGATGATAAAGAAGCTAAATCATTAGTAACTACATGGAAACTTATAAAAGATTTTAAGGCTGAACGGTCTGCTGCTGCTGGAGTTTTTGTAGCATTGCAGCCTGATAAGTATCCTGAAAGTCACTGTGAAGTTCACCCGGTTTGTGTCTTTGATACCTTCTCTACTCCATCCCCTGTTGTGCTTTCAGCACCCCTGATAGCTCAGCAGTCCGGGGCGGGGGGAGGAAAAATGCCGAGCGGGTGTCCTCCTACACTATTACCCAACCTTGATGAGAACAGCAAGTCCAAAGGATTGGAATCAGACAACTTGCCCAAAGAACCTGTGAAAGCTGAGAATGCTAAAGTCATAGACAAGTCCTTTTACCAATTTGTATCTGCTTTTACCGCCTTTTAACCCTCCAACTTCCACGAAAGAGCAGAAGGAGTCGCCGGATAAGAACTGGGCAAAAGAACTGTGTGAAAGATTAGATCAGCTATTAGTGAATCCAACAGTCAGCAATATCAAGCTATGAGAGAGGTGCCTGAAACCAACAAAGCAGCCAAATCATTTGCAACTATTAATCAGGGTCCCAATGAAAATTACATGCAATTTATTGACCACCTTCAAGAGGCCATCAATAAGCAGGTTGAAAACTTAGAAGTTAAGGAAGCACTGGTGTTGAAAATAGCAGTAGAGAATGCTAATGTTTGCTATCAACATGTTATCTGCGAGTTTTACAGTACATATTATGTGCTCCTGTGTACTGCCTCTCTGAAAATCAAGCAGCTTGTCAGGAATGTGATTTAATTGTTTTACTAGTTGTTTTTAAGTGCGCCGTAAAACCTTCTCCCCGCTCTTCCCACTCATGCTGCAAGCAGCCCTGTGCTTCCCCCCCTCCCTCCCTCTTCTCAAAGTTTTTACTTGCAAGATGGGGTCAGGAATGATTATTTTCAGTTGTGTTCCTAAAAAATCAGTATTGGGAGGTGTTTTAAAACATAGGAAAGCACTCGGACAAGAAATCATTAAATCATTTCAGACAGTATTACAGGCAGGGCGATTTGAACTTCAACAAGCTGAGAGAGAATTAATTGATAACACACAGGTCAGAAAACTTGCTGAAGTCTGCAAGATGCTTTCCTTATTAAACTGTTTTCTTTGTGGGTATCTGTTTAAGCATGTTGCAATTTTGGTAGGTCTTTGTTATATGGTACGATAAGTCTGTTAAATCATGAGAATCCGTTGACTCAAAATGTGCATTTTGTGATAATACAGAAGATCATGAGTAATTTAGTTCTTTACTGTGTGAATGTGATGGTAAAATTTCGTGTGTAGTAGCTGTTATTTTGTCTTTCTAGCACGCTAGCTTTATTTCAGTATCCAGCCTTGCGCAACTCTGTGATAGGCTGTGTCTCATCTCGATGTGCTGGATTTGGCTCTTTTGTATGCACACCAAGTAAAGAATCCTGGTTTTGGGATAACAGTTGTAGCGCACCAGATGAGACACTGATAAAAACCTTGCCCAGTCCAGCTTGCTGCAGTGGCGGGGGGGCAGGTGCCAATTGGGCTCCAGCGCGCACTGACCTGTTTTGTCAGGGAGACCCAGCGATACCTCTGCCTGGCTGAGCAGTGAGCAGTTCAGAGGTGCAATGCAAAAATTGAGAGATTGTCTTAAATTAGTGTAACTGTGATCCATCTGCATATTTGAACTTGGTATTTGGTTTTCATATCTGAGCTCAGTATTTTAATTTGCATATTTGTATTTGGTACAAAAACAATTTTGTTTAGGGAGATAGTTACAAAATGGGAACCAGTTCCACTGCTAAAATTTCACTGCTAAAATTCCACCTTGCTCCCTCTTAGGGTGCATCCTTGTGCATTAGAGTAATTGCTTATATTGTCATCTAGTAATTTTGAGATCAGAAAAGAATTTAAATTGTTAAACTCTGCTTTGCATTGAAAAAAAAAAAAAAGGAAAAAGAAAAAAAGAAAAGAAACAAACAAACACCTAAATGCTATGATGGATGTGAATTTGTTATTGTATGAAGTTGTATTTAAAAGTTGCTGGAATGTGAACTGATTTGGATCTAGGAAAATGGAATAATGGATTGATGTTTAATATACTGTATTTTGACATCTTTAAATTGTGAAAGGTAAATGGGGCTGAGGAATGTAACAACTGTTGAGCTAATTGGAATCGTGTATAAAACTCAGCTCATTGTAACCGAGGAGTTTGCCAGAGCCTCCCACTTCGTACCAGCGATTATGCCAGCTGCGTGGCCTTGGCTACATCTGAACTGCAGCAAGAAGAGAAAGAAGAAAAAAAAAAAAACTGGAAAAACCTGTTTTCCCGCTGCTAAGCAGAGAAAGGGGGGTTTACTCTCCCCGCTCTATCTTTTTTTTTCCCAGAGTATTGTCATCCATCCTTGTTGTGGTACTGTGTTGCTTCTTGGCTTGATATCAGGGGTTGTTGGTGATGTTTCTTTTTGCTTCTGTCTTGTTTCCTAGGTTTTGGCACATCTGGGGAAAGAGCTCATAATTTTACCTCCTTGCTGAAGTCAGTCTTTTCACACTGGTCAGCTCTGGGGAGGTCAGAGTGCTCAGTGCTTCTCTGGGTCAGGCTGGTACTGATTTGGGTGTGGAGTGCAGCCAGGTTGGTTTAATGTGGAGTTGAACTGATTTGTTTTCATGCTGGGCTGGAGATCCTGCCATCTCAGATGGGGGTGAGAGGGAGATTTTATTCCCCCCCCCCAAGCAATATTACTGCTAGAGAACTGTAATACTGCATATAGGAGTCTGAGGTTTGAAATTTAAAGGCATTACCAGTGGGTCCATAGTTCTAATGAAGCTGGGAAATTAAACCAATTATTTTTTTTTTAATAGACTTATTCTGTGGTAACTGGTTGTAAGAGACTTCTTAGTAAATTCACCATGCTAGTTTTTGAGGTCATGGGAGAGAACGAAAGAAAGGCTGTTTTTTGAGACCAATAGAATGCCAAATTTGGAACAAAGTTTTAATACATGAATTCTTGTAGTTGCCAGAAAGTCCTATACCTCTCTTGGGTCAGGATTTGTTAAGTAAATTGTAAGCTCAAATAACGTTTTCTGAGAATTCTGTTTAGTTGCATGTCCTACAAGAAGCTGCTTGGATGGTGCAGATCTGCTTGCTGCAAGCGAGAAATCTCCAAGGAAATTTCAAATGCTGTATTTCCACTAGTATTAACAGCCAATGTTTCAATAAAGCAAATATTACACTGATAGATCTGAAACAGGACTTTGATCCGGTAAGGGAAAACAATATCCAATATATATGACAACCAAAATGGAGTTAGAAACTTTGAGGAATAAATTTATGACAACCTTACAGGCTGACTGCATTCGATTGGACTTGCAGATTTGTCTATGAAACAACCTGTGGCTATTGTGGGACAGTATGATGAGATTGCTAGCAGATTGATATACCGACTGTTATATATCAATTGTCACTCTGATCGAGAAAATGGAGGGAATGAATTTAAGTCTTAAAAGACCATGAGCCTTTTGTCATATATGTACCATTTGTGAAATTTAATTCTGTTTTTTTTTTTATTTGTAATCTATGTCCTTGTAAATTGCACTAGCTGATTTTCTTAACAGCACAGCTTTTGGCATGCCGAAATGTAAATTGCTGCAGAACCTGCAAGTCTTTAACATCAGGTCATAGACCATACTTGTATTTGGACTGATCCTACATACTTGCACAGTTTTTGTTGATGGTTCTGGGAAGTCTCATAAAGCTGTAGTGGTTTGGTGTGAAGATAACGATTGGCATCATTCTGTAACAATTATTGAAGGTTCAACCCAATTAGCAGAACTTGGCACAGCTTTAAATTACTTAGAGCTTTTTAAGGAGGAACCTCTAAATTTGATTTGTGATTTTGAGTATGTAGTCAAGATCCAACGTGTGTATCTGATTCTGAACTTTGTTTGTTTGTTTGTTTGTTGGTTTTAAAAAAAAGGGGGGAGTGGAGGAAACAGCACAAACCCAATTGTCAAAAGGATTGTATGTGATGAAATACTTTGCAAGTATGACCCAAAACCATGCTAAATCAGAAAGAACCTACATTAGTTATGGCCATATCACTAGTCAATGGAAAAAGCCACATCAATTGATAACCTGGGGAAAAGGTTATGTTTGTGTCATTACAGACCAAGGATTGAAGTGGATTCCCGCGAAATGGGTCAAGCCATGGCTGAATAAAGACAACAAAGATTCGATGGATGCAGATGGACAGGAGGGAGATAAGTTGTGAGGACTGTTTCACATGTAAACCATGGCTCCTAATTCAGTGTTATAGATGCTCACAGACCTGGTGGTCTAGAAGCCTATTAGCAAGCAGGTGGTGTACCTTCTGTGGAGAATGGCAATTTGAACAATCAGCAGGAGAGCCAAAAGGGTGATATTACACTTAGATACTCCATGCAAAAATGAGGTAACATTATGAGACATGCCTACAAAATCTACAAAATCAAGCAGTTATAAATGTTCTACTTTTAACATTAGGATTATGGTTGTGTTGTATTAACTTGTTTGTTTATTCTGAATCTATTAATAAGTGCTTTAGGCAAACTAGAACAGTACATTAATAAGATTGCCATAGTAAAGTTGAGGTTTGACATATAGCTTATAAGTTTTGGAATAAGTGGGTAGTTCTTTGATCTTAATTACATTATATGTAATTGTAATTATGTTGTTAATCACATGTTCTATGTTGCAGTGTATTTCAAGGACGATTCAGCATGCTGTTTAATGGGCCTGACTAATTCAAGAACAAAAAGGGGGAATTGTGGAGGGCTTTGGTTAGATGGAGATATGTTGTTGAATTAGTCAGGCCCAAAGGAATCTCAAGGCCACTTTGAGAAGCTGAGAACAGAATCTGCTGTGAGAAAGAGGGGCGTTTCTTCATTAACAGGGCCTCAGCGTGAGTCGTCGGACCTATCATCGGTGGGGCTCCAGCGTGTGGACTGCCCGTGATACTCATTTAGCGAATCCATGCTTGGAGCGTGGACGCGTGATTAGAGAATAGTTGCGTATATAAGGAGGCTTGTTTCTGTAATAAATGGCTTTGCGTGATTCACAGTGAATCAGAATGCTGAGTCCTTTATCACTCCAGCATGAGTGGGTGTGAGGAGACAGAACAGGGCAGCTGTGGCACAGTGGCAGCTGGTGAGGGCCTGGGATGGTATTGGGAAGGTAGAGCCATAGCAGCAGGGTTTGCTTTGGCAGGAAGGCTGTGGTGCATTCCTCTGAGCTCATACTCTAGCCACACTACTGCCACCTTTTGCTGGAACCCACCTGTGCCTGGGGACAGGGATGGGGGCTGCATGTCAGTTGCTGCAGGCACCAGGAGAGGATGGGCCATGCCAGGGCTCTCCCTCCATGGAGGAGGGTTGGGACCATGCTTTGCCCTGGGGGGCAGATGGGGTAGCAGTGGGACTGTCCCCACATTTTGGAGCAGTAGTGAACAGATGGGCTGAAGGATATTCCCACTCCCTCACTGCACACCCCCATGGGGCTTGGGATGCCCGGGACATGGGGGTCCCCCTCCAAATGCCCAGCCTGAGGATGCTCTGTAGTGGCGGGGATGCTGGGACTGTCTGTGTCCCCCTGCTCCTTATTGTTTGTGTGGTCTGAGCCAGCAGTTCTGGGGGGCACAGGACAGGAGGTGCTCCAGATACTCAGTGATAGGGGTGTCAAGGTCCATTCGGATCTCTCAAATTTACAGGACAATGTACTCTGTGAGCTAAACTGTATTTCATGAGCTCATTAAGAAATATAATAAACAAACATGACAAACAGGGGCTCAATCTCCTTTTTCCCAGATGTTAATGAGGTCACCCCTCCATTGTCGTCATTGTCGTCTTCTTCGTCATCTTCTTCATCTTCTTCTTTTCTCGAAGTTAGAGAGACACAGATCCCTCAGTCTTTCCTCATAAGGGAGATGCTCCACTCCCTTTATCATCTTCGTTGCTCTGCGCTGGACTCTCTCCAGCAGTTCCCTGTCCTTCTTTAACTGATGGGCCCATAACTGGGCACAGTATTCCAGTTGCAGTCTCACCAGGGAGAGGAGAACCTCTCTCGAGCTACTAACCACCCCCCTTCTAATACACCCCAGGATGCCATTGGTCTTCTTGGCCACAAGGGCACAGTGCTGGCTCATGGTCATCCTGCTGTCCACCAGGATCCCCAGGTCCCTTTCCCCTATGCTGCTCTCTAATAGGTCATTGCCCAACTTATACCCAAACCTGGGGTTGTTCCTACCCAGATGCAAGACTCTACACTTGCTCTTGCTATATTTAATTACATTTTTCCCTGCCCAACTCTCCAGTCTATGTCTCGCTGGATGGCAGCACAGCCTTCTGGCGTGTCAGCCACTCCTCCCAGTTTGGTGTCATCAGCAAACTTGCTGACAGTGCACTCTATTCCCTCATCCAAATCATTGATGAATATATTGAATAATACAGGCCCCAGTATTGACCCCTGAGGCACTCCACTAGACACAGGCCTCCAACTAGACTCTGCCCTATTGACCACGACTCTCTGGCTTCTTTCCTTCAGCTAGTTCACAGTCCACCTCACTGCCCGATCGTCCAGACCACACTGCCTTATTTTAGCAGCAAGATGCTGTGTGAGACTGTGCCAAATGCTTTACAGAAGTCAAGGTAGACCACATCCACTGCTTTGCCACCATGTATATGGGAAAGCAAAGACATGGGAAAGCAAGATGTGCAGTTCTAGCCACCTGGATGATAAAGGAATACTAACATGACCATCCGGATGGTCAAAGAAGAAGTAGTACTGACATAATTAGATCATAGGAACTAGTCAAAATATAAAGGGCAGGTTGTGCTGAAGTACGTTTCTCATAACTGTAAAAAGTGATAGCCCAGACTAGTGAGAATGTTATCTCGGGCCAGATAAATGTCCCCAAGTACATGTGATGTCTGAATGTCATTGGGCCTGACCTGTGAATGAGTGGGAACGTAACTGAAACAGACGTAATATGAGTGTGGTGTGTTTTTAATAACAATTATTGATAAAACATCATAGTCCAGATCCGTATCTGTAAATCCTATAAATTATCAAAGGCTAATAAAGAGGGCCTCAGCCTGGCTCAGCTCTCTGCTCTGCCCGGCTCTGCGCTCCTTCCTGCACAAGATCTCTGCCTGTGTGTGCATCTTGGTCTGTGTCCCAGTGTGCGTCGTTCCTCATCGCCGCAATCTATCCACCTCATTATGTCCTCATAAGAGGCTATGAGATTGGTCAAGCATGACTGGTTGAAGCCATGGTGACTGTCCCTAAAGACCCTCTGATCCTTGATATGCTTTGAGATGGCACCAAGGATAAGCTGTTCCATCACCTTTCCAGGGATGGAGGTGAGGCTGACTGGTCTATAGTTACCCGGGTCCTCCTTACCCTTTTTGAAGACCGGAGTGACATTTGCTTTCCTCCAGTCCTCAGGAACCTCTCCCATTTCACAACACTTAGCAAAGATGATGGAGAGTGGCCTAGCAATAACTTCAGCCAGTTCCCTCAGTACCCACTGATGCATACCATCTGGACTCATGGATTCATGGATGTCCAGATTGCTTAATTGTTCCCTAACCCAATCCTCATCAATCAAGGCAGACTCCACCATTGTCCTGACTTCCTTTGGGCCCTCAGTGGTACAGGGTTCCTCAGGACAGCCTCTGGCAGAGTAGACAGAGACAAAGACGGCATTCAGTAACTCTGCCTTCTCTGTATCTTCTGCCACCAGGGCACCCACCTCGTTCATCAGTGGGTCTACATTGCCTCTGGTGTTAGTTTTATCTGCCATGTATTTGAAAAAGCTCTTTCTGTTGTCCTTGACCCCTCTCGTCAGGTGGAATTCTAAGGAGGCCTTATCTTTCCTAGTTGCCTCCCTACATCCTCTGACAACAGCCTTATATTCTCCCCAAGTGGCCAGCCCCTTCTACCACGATCTGTAAACTCTCCTCTTCCACTTGAGCTTGCGCAGCAGTTCCCTGCTTAAACACACGGATCTCCTGGCTCCCTTCCTTGACTTCCTACGTGTCGGGATGCTCTGATCTTGAGCTTGGAAAAAACAGTCCTTGAATGCTAAACAACTATCTTGGACCCCTTTACCTTCAAGCAGCCTTGCCCATGGGATTTCCCCTAGCAATTGCTTGTAAAGGCCTAAGTTTGCCTTACTCAAGTCCAGGGTTGCAATTCTGCTTGCTATTCTCTTTCTGCCACATGAGATCCTGAACTCCACCATTTCATGGTAGCTGCAACCAAGGCATCCCTCAACCTTTACTGCTTCAAACACACCCTCCTTGTTAATGAGAATGAGGTCCAGCAGTGCTCCTCTCCTAGTTGGCTCATCCACCATTTGCATCAGGAAGTTATGGTCAATGCACTGGAAGAACTTCCTGCACTGTGGATGTCTGGCTGAGTAGTCCTTCCAGCAAACATCAGGGAAGTTAAAATCCCCCACGACAACCAGGGCCTGTGACTGTGAGGCCACTCTCAGCTGCCTGTAGAAGACCTCGGCAACTTCCTCACCCTGCTCTGGTGGCCTATAATAGACACCCGCAACAGTATCACCCCTGTCAGCCTGCCCCTTAATTTTCACCCACAGACTCTCAACTCTCTTCTCATCTGCCCCAGTACTCAATACATTGTAGTTGCTCTCTCACATAAAGAGCAACTCCACCACCACGCCTGGCTGGTCTGTCTTTCCTGAAAAGGACATAGCCATCCATGACCATATTCCAGTCATGTGAGCTGTCCCACCATGTCTCTGTAATCGCCACCAGATCATAATCTCCTGCCCTAACACAGGTTTCTAACTCCTCCTGCTTTTTCCCCATGCTGCACACATTGGTGTACAGGCATTTCACGGAGTGAGTTGAGTACACCAGTTTCACCCTAGGGAGGCCTCAATACTACAGTGCTGCCCCACTGGTGCAAGCCCAGCTACAACCCCATCCCCCATCAAATCTAGTTTAAAGCTCTCCAAATGAGCCCTGCTAATTCCTGTCCCAGTATCCTTTTGCCCCTGTGAGATAAACCTTTCCCACGTATCACTGTCTGGACTGGTGTCTTATAAAACCAGCTATTATCAAACAATCCGAAGTCCTCTCTGTAGCACCAGTCTTGTAGCGAATAATTTATGGACTGAATTCTTCTATTCCATCCCACATAGTCACCCAAAAATGGAAGGAGGGAAGAGAAAATCACTTGTGCCCCAGACTCTTTCACCAACCCTCCCAAGACCTTGAAATCTTTCTTCATTCCCCTCAGACTACGGGATGCAGCTTCCTCCCCACCTGTCTGGAAGATCAGCAGTGGCTAGTAGTCTATTGGGTGCACCAGGTAGGGAAGTGTCTTGGTGATATCCCTGATACGGGCTCCTGGTAGACTACAAACTTCCCTATGATGAGGGTCAACTCTGTATGTTGGGCCCTCTGTTCCTCCCAGAAGGAAATCGCCTACTGCAATTACCCTTCTTTCTTTCTTATCAGAGGCAGTCTTGAGGCGTGGAGTCAACTACCTCTTCCTATGTGACCTCGTAGGTGGGCCTTGCACCACATCCTCACCTACCTCTTCTTCAAGATCCAGGGCCTCGAACTTATTACGGAGGAGCATCTGGAGAAGCAAAGCAGTTAGGGAGGGGGGTTGCCCATGGCACCAAACTGGAACTTGCTTCTAACCCTCATCATCTTTTTGGTCCCCTACCTCTACCCAACAGTGATAGGGCAGGGGCTGTCTTGGGTCTCCCCCCTCTGCCCGACAGGGTAGGACATCCATCACTTTTTGGGGGTGTCGAGGACGGTTTAGATTGTTTAGAATGCCAGCCCAGGGGTGTGCACTCAATATGGGACAAACCACTCTGGGGACTTTATCTCCTTTTAGAGTACGAAGAATTTCTGATTGACCAGGCCCGGCTCAATTGGTTGATCCCCTAGTGTTGACCAACCAAGTAGCTTTTGCTTAATGTGAATCCCAGTTTTTAAAGGTTCCACCACCAAGTGCCTTTAATGTAGTTTTTAACAAACCACTGTACCTTTCAATTTTGCCAGAGGTTGGTGCATGATATGGAATAGGATATACCCACTCAATACCATGTTCTTTGGCCCAATTGTCTATAATACTGTTTTTGAAATGAGTACCATTGTCTGATTCAATTCTTTCTGGCGTACCGTGTCACCAAAGGACTTGCTTCTCAAGGCCCAAGATAGTATTTCGGGCTGTAGCATGAGGTACGGCATATGTTTCCAACCATCCAGTGGTTGCTTCCACCATTGTAAGTACATAGTGCTTACCTTGACGTGTTTGTGGAACGCGGCGATTAGGAACAACGCATACCAGGACGCAGACAGAAATTCATGCAGAGGCAAAGATCTTGTTCAGGAAGGAGTGCAGAGCCTGGCCAGGCAGAGAGCTGACCTAGGCCTAGGCTTAGGCTACCTTCTTTATTCACCATTGACCATAGGATTTACAGGTACAGGTCTGGACTAAGATGCTAAGATGTTTACAAAAAGGTGTTTTTCCACTAATTGTTATTAAGAACACACTAAATTCATGTGATATTTGTCTCACTTGTTTTTCCACTCATTCACAGACCAGGCCCAAGGACATTCACACATCCCATGCACTTGGGGGCGGTTATCTGGCCCGAGATACCATTCTCACGAGTTTGGGCTATAACTTTTTACAGTTACGAGAAATGTACTTCAAAGTAATCTGTCCAAGGCCCTTTACATATTATTATGTTAGTATTATGTCTTCGACCATCCGGATGGTCATGTTAGTATTGATCTTTCTTTATCATCCAGATGGCTGGAACTGCACATCTTGCTTTCCCACATTTTACTTCCCAACAGTGGAAGTGTAATATAATCAATCTGCCAAGCTTCTCCATACTTATACTTTAACCATCACCCCCCATACCATACAGGCTTTAACCGTTTCACTTGTTTGATTTCAGTGCAAGTACAGTCCAATAAACTCTGTTATCCCTTTCCTCCACCTGGTTGGAGGCAGGGCACCTCTAATTCCTGTTTTGCACAGTCTCTGGGTGTGAATTAGAGGTTCCTTCAAGAGCATCAGAATGTCTTCTGCCCCTTTTGTAAACTGGAGCAGCCACCTTCTTAGGAGTTTTTCCTTTTATCTCACGTACTCGTTCTTGAAGTTCTGAGGTAGGTCTTCCGTGCCACTTATTCGTGTTTTCTCCCTGCTCATGTAGGAAGAACCACAGTGAACCTCTTTTTGTGGGCTGTCTCTGCCCTCTCTCTCGAGATTGGAAACGTCTTTTCCTAATAGCTGAAACATAGGTTTGTGCAGGTCGTGAATGGTACGTGTCTTCTCTGAGTTCTTTGATTTCTTGCAACAACTTTTCAAACCGGTCATCAGATTTTTCACACAGTTTCTCCACAGCAGAGACACAAGCCCACAGAGAACCAGCAAGGCTGTCCTCAAAGTTCCGGAGCTGGTCAATCACTTCAGTAATATCTTGTACACCTCTAGCTGACCAGACCATTCCTGCCAATGACTTAGCATATGCAGGTGGTGCACTTTGTACAAATCTGCGCCACAGAGGTCGTGTACAATTGATTCTGTCTGGGTCTGTCCCCTCTTGGTTGTCTGGTCCAAAATAGATGATCTCTCGCACTGCTAATTCTCTCAGGAACTGGATACCTCTCTCCATAGTATTCCATTTCCCTAACTTGGATATACAATCTTCCTTGTAGGGAAATCTTACTTTCATAGCTGCCAAGAGTCGGGTCCAGAGAGTAGTGGCATTAGAGTCTCTTGAAATTGCCCTATCAGTGGTGGAATCTTTTGACAGAGATCCCAGTGCCTGATTTCACCACCTTCTAATTCAATTGTTTCTGCCCCATTGTCCCAGCATCGCAGCAGCCAGGTTAAAATATTCTCACCTTCACGACGACTAAAGTCTTTTCGCAGATCTCTCAGCTCACCTGGAGAAAAGGACCGAGTGGTGGTCACTTCATCTCCTCCCTGTCCTGATGGTGCCCCTTGGGTTGATGTTGGCCCTGTGCCATCACCTGCTGCACGAGTAGTCTTTCTAGTGACTTTCTTAAAACCGGCAACTGATGCTGATATGGGTTCACCATCATTCGATTCATTTCCAGAGTCTGAATGTCTGTCACAGTGATTGCTGTGGTTACAGCAGCAACAGTGAGCAGTGTGTGAAGAAGGGGGGGCTGCCTTGTTAGCCTTTGAGGCTGGAGAGGTAATGTTATCTGCAGCAACCTTGGCAGAGGAGCTCTGTGTAGAAGCTGTAGCTTCAGCCTGTGAAGCTGCGATTGGGGGGGCAGTGGCTGCAGCAGCAGCTTTCACTGTTTTGCCTTTACTCGAGTGGCTCGGAGTGCTTTTTGCTAAAGCTTCCGAAGACGCATCGCAAATCCCAGGACTAAAAAGAGATGCAAACCTCCTATTGAACCTCATTTCTTTTAACAGAAGCACAAACTGACACACATTCAGCAAACCAGATAGCACCATCACAGTTCTATCAAAGCTCCAAGGATATTCAAAGTTGTGTAAAACATTTGCAAACTGTCTCAGTGAAAAGACAAAAGTATGGTTAGTCACCCTTTCTAAAGATTCGCTTGACCAGTTAGCAAACACATAGCCGTACTGCTGTTTAATCTCTCCCAGAGGCTTTTCAAGGTACAGCAGAAGCGAGTAGAAATTCATTAGCGACTGCAGTGTAATGAAATAAACCAGTGCCAAAACACACAATATCATCATGACCGCTGTCCAGTTTCTTGTTGTTATATAATGAATACTTCGATTCAGAAAGAAACACCAACACAGATAAGGAATCAGTGAGCACAATGTAGAAAATAACTGATACAACTTATGCCATAACATCTTTAAATCAATGTAATTCGCTTTGCCTTAATACCACTAAATAATATCCGAAGCAAACAGACGCGCGAGTATCACAACTCTATGAGTTGGCATCGTGCCAAGAAAATTGAAAGGTACATCAGAGCAGTAGAAAAGCTAAAAATCTCCAAATTTACCCTTTTCTCTTGCCCCACGTTGGGCGCCAATTATCTGTCAAGGGTTAAGATTGTGGGGTGACAACAAAAACCCTGGCAGGTGTATTGTTAACCTCCTCTCCTCCCCACGTCCCCCTTTTGCCCCTCCCTCTCCTCCCTTCCCACTCAGGACAGGCGATCGGGAGGGAAAGAAGGACAGAGAGAAGAGAGTTGGAAAAGTTAAAGATGTTTTACTAATGCTACTAATAAGAATAGAGAAAATAATACAAAATATACAAAACCAATCTTGTAAGTCTCAGCAACTGCAGAGCCAGCACCCAAAGTCCTGGATTAGACTCTGTAGCCAACCGGAGCTGGATTCAGTCTGTCACTAGGTCTCAGTTCGCAGGGACGACCAGCAAGGTCCTCTCCTAATGTCAGCCATGAGGAAAAAGGGAAAAGGGGGAAAAAGGGATGAGATCCTCGTGATCTCCCACTTTTATATGAAGTATTCACGTGAATGGAATGTTATACACCATTGGTCAGTCTCTCGGTCATCAGTTTTCTCGTTGCCCCTCTCGCGAGATGTCCATCCGTGCTTATCAATAAGTTTGCATTCCATTGCTAGGTTTAACCAAAACATGTGTTGGGTTCTCCAGGAAAATGCAGCTAACATGAAGGCTTTAGCTGACAGGTAAATTCACTAAAAGAGAAACTTGTTTTTAACAAAACCAGGACATTCCACCCCTTATAATATGACATTCACTGAATACTTAAACCTTATTAATACAATCTATCAATACAATCTAATTAATCACTACTACTATATATATATATATACACATATGTACATATATACACAGGAGTAATTAATCAGAGTGTTGCTTTATCCATGCGAGCCACGGAACCTGACACACCAATATGATGTTCACAGAGTTCGCTTTATTGTCGGACCGGGCTAGCTTTATAGCAAAGCTGCCCTGTCCACGCGCCTTACAACAACGTGATTGGTTGTAACTCGTGTTATACAATAACATGATAGGCTGCATGTACTGTCCACGCGCTCTGCACGCATGTGTCCGGCGATTGCTCACTCATTGTTACCTTCTAATGGTGCTCCTTTAGTCTCTTTTGTCTCTGGCTTCACCTCTCAGCCAGGCTGGCGACAACCCCATCCCCCTGGGGCGGGGGGGGCTCTGCCACTACATCTCCCCCTCTTTTATTTTATATTAACAATACGCCGTATCATGCTTTAAATACAGTGTGAAATACAGGGTAAGAACATTAAGGCTAATACAATTACAATTAACAAGAACAAACCTGTTTTCAATATTCCTTTTAACCAAACAAGGCATTCACCCCAAAAAACCCAATATCTTCTGTTATTTTCTTGTTCTGCAAATCTTCTATCTTTTTAACTTTTAAGTTCAAACAACACATACAATCAAACTCTTCATAACTGTGAACATGTCCAATAACAAAACATTAATTGCTGCTCTGTTTTACAAAGTGGTATTCTCAACATTGGCTACATTCGTTGCTTAAAGCGATAACATGTCTGAGGTTAAGGGTTGTCATCACTGCAATCGGTTTCTTCTCTGTTAGCTAGCCAAGGTCTCACCCACTTTGCTGGGATCCATGAATTTTTGTGGTTACCTGTAGAAACACAAGCATATCCCCTTCCCCAGGTTATTAGTGACATAGGACCTTCCCATTGTTGTGTTGTCGGATTAAACACACTAACCTTAGGCACATTTTCGGAAAAATCTTTGACATTTTTGATATGGTGCATAACAATTGGTTCCATTTCAGTTTCACTTTTAGGATTAAGCCAGTTCAGCACATACAATGCCTTCATCAATACCTCTTCTGGGCTCACACCAATTCCCCCTTGTTTTTTCAAAACAGACAAAAGATTTTTTAATGCACGGTGTGCACGCTCAATAATTGCTTGGCCAGTAGAATTATAAGGGATTCCAAACAGGTGCTGTACCTTCCACTGGGTGAGGAAGGCTGCAAGTCTGTCAGAGTGGTATGCAGGACCATTATCTGTTTTGATTTGTGTAGGGACACCCATGACAGCAAAAGCTTGTAGTAAATGACGTTTTACTGCCTTTGCATTTGCTGAGGTCAAGGCTGTAGCCCACAGCAGTCCTGAACAGGTATCTATGGAGACATGAATGTACTTTTGTCTGCCAAATGGTGCAAATTCAGTAATATCAGTTTGCCATAACTGACCTGGCTGCAAGCCCCGAGGATTTACTCCCTTTTGTTGGAGAGGGACTATGCGGGCACAATCAGGACAAGCTGCAATAATGGCTCGAGCTTGTTCCTTTGTAATTGTAAACTGCTTTCGGAGTGCTGCTGAGGATTGATGAAAGAATTCGTGAGCTTGTCTGGCTTGTTCAAAAGGGGATATATCTGCTACTGCCACAAGTTTGTCTATGGTGCTGTTTCCTTCTACTAGACCACCTGGTATGTTAGTATGGCTTTTTATATGCATGATAAATACTGGTGCTGTCCTATAATCTAATACGTTCCACAAATCTAACAATGCTTCAAACAACAAGGAATTGGAAACTCGCTGCAAAAGTGCTCTATGTATTCTTTGTACAATTCCCACAACATAAAGAGAATCTGTTACCAGATTAACTGGAGAGTTATGCCATTTTTGCAATGCTGCTAAGCATATTGAGGGCAGTTTCTTTTAAGATGTCCTGTCTGTCCGCAAGTAAAACATGCTAGGCCACAAGAAGGGCTTCGGCCTTTCATTGCAGGCTTAAGTGCTGCAGCCAAGGCTGCAGCGTGGGCTTGAGCATGTATTTTTGCTTTTTCTACCTCCTGTTGCATAATCGGTACCTGTGTGCGAGCTTCCACCATCTCTGCTAAAGAAGCAGTTTTTCCCAAACCGGCTAATATCTGTTGGCATTGGGTGTTTGCATTCATCATAGCCAAATCTTTCCCCACAGCAGCTTTTGCCTCTGGAGTCAAGTTAGGAGAGGCATCTATCACTTCTTTTAAACGATCCACAAATGTCATATATGGTTCCCCAGGATCCCACTCTATTGTAGAATAGGGTGGCACAGGGTTACCTCTATTTGGCAATTCTTTCACTGCCGCCAAGGCAAGCCCTTGCGTTTGCTGCAAAATCCTTGGATGAAGTGCTGCCTGAGTAGCACCATCCGCATATTGCCCACGACCCAGTAACTGGTCCATGCTAGCTAACCGCAACGGATCATCAGCTGGTAAACGAACATTTTCTAATACTGCCAATTCCACTTTCCCCTGCCACTTGTCCAAGAACAGCAAATACCCCGTTGGAGGAAGCAATAACTCCATCAACGCCCTAATATCTGTTTGAGTTAGTACTTGCTCCTTGAAAAATGAATTGATTAGCTGCATCACATGCTTATTATCCGTACCATATTGCATAACTGCACTTTGCAATTGCTTAACCGTTTTCCAATCAAAAGGCGACCACTGCCTTTGTCCTCTATTATCTATGTGCACTGGCACTGCTGTAATACTACCAGGTAACATGATCCCTTCAATAGTTGCATCTCTGATTACTCCTTGCCAACGTTGCCCTGCATTATAAGAATGATCTCGAGGAATATCTCTACCCTGATGCACAGGGGCAGCACCCAAATTATCATTATTATCACTGCTATACAATTCCCTTGTGTTTCCCTGTGGATCAGTAAGTCGGCGCATATTTGCAAACCGATCTGCTAACCCAGTCTCCAGCCCTTTTCCATATCGCGCTCTCAAATATTCATCTGCTTCTCTTACAGACCACATCCCATCTTCAACACATTGTCTAGCCCATTTTTGTATTCGCTCCCTTTTGATACGGAGCTCCTCCGGAGTGAGGTCTAATTCCACCCCCTCCCTTTCCTGTTTTCCCCGTTTTTCACATTCCCTGCCAATTGCCTCCAGCCCGTCCTTAATTGCATCTGACGCCTTTTTATATGCTATTAACCGCGAAGTTTTACTGTTACCGCCATCTAGTCGTTTCATAGCTTCTAGAACTTCTTGTATCTGGCTCTCCTGCCGTCTCAGTAAGTCCTTCAGGCTCTGCACGTGGCTCTCCTCCTGGAACTCAGGGCGATTCTGCGGTGCTCCGTCCTGGTGTTCCATCGGGTCCTCCGGCAAAGGCACGTCGGCTGGATTAACTTGTCCTGGCTTGTTGAAACTTGCCGGTTGCTGCCATTCGTTGTCGGAGCCAGGCAATGGCTCAACGGGCGCAGAGGGTATAATTTGCTCTCCGCCCCAGAACTCCAGATCTGATACGGGACATACCAGCGGTGTTGATTCTTCGGAGTTCTCGGAGGGTGGGCAGCTCGCGGCGGGCGGCTCCGAGGGGACGGCACACAGCTCCGGCTCCTCTGAGACTTCCTGCATTAGCTGCCTGACCTCCCGCCAGGGTCCGGCGAGATCGCAAGCCTCGCGGCTCCCCCTTGTAACCGCTTCCCATAGTTCGGTCCCTATGTCCTCCCATGTACTGGGAGAAAAAAATTCGTCCGTCGAACGAACACAGCCCTTACGCTGGGCGAATAGTAAAAGGCGCTCCACCGCGTCTTTTTCCAAAATTCTTCCTGTTCTTGCAGCCAGCTGCAGAATACTTCTCACTATTATTTTTTCTTCCACGGATGCCGTGTTTCCCATGCCACCTGCTTCTTCGTAGGCCTACTTTCCGCTATGATTGAGCGCTGGGCTGGTGTCGCCCCCAGGTGGCGTCCTCGCGTCTTCACTTCCGGCGATCTTGCTTCGATACGAAGTATCACGTCGGGGTCACCAAAGTGTTGCTTTATCCATGCGAGCCACGGAACCTGACACACCAATATGATGTTCACAGAGTTCGCTTTATTGTCGGACCGGGCTAGCTTTATAGCAAAGCTGCCCTGTCCACGCGCCTTACAACAACGTGATTGGTTGTAACTCGTGTTATACAATAACATGATAGGCTGCATGTACTGTCCACGCGCTCTGCACGCATGTGTCCGGCGATTGCTCACTCATTGTTACCTTCTAATGGTGCTCCTTTAGTCTCTTTTGTCTCTGGCTTCACCTCTCAGCCAGGCTGGCGACAACCCCATCCCCCTGGGGCGGGGGGGGCTCTGCCACTACATCAGTGGACCATCCTTTGAAAAATTCATTAAGTTCATTTTGTCACAACAGTCTCCCAGGGCAGGAAAAATGGTACAAGTGCATCTCATGACCACTGTTTGTGGGTTAAGGACACCAACTTCGAAGAAGGTGTCGGGCGCCACTTGAAGAAGCTAGCTCTAGTTTCATCACCATTGTCTTGATCTGAAAGACACTTATTAAACATTGTTAGTGCGGCAATTCACATCATACAGTTCAACATTGCATATTTTCACCTAAAATGATATCCCCTTGAGGTACACACTGAACTTCTCCATCCTTAAGCATCACCCACCAGGTGCTGCCAGGTCCCTGGGCAAAAACAATCCCACGAATAGGTTTGCCTTTGCCTGAGGCAGGAGTAACCCAGACTGCCTTTCCTAAGATATTTTTCATGTGTACTACAGGGACTTTATCTCCTTCTACAGTACGTAGAATTTCTGATTGGGCAGGCCCGGCTCGGTTGGTTGATCCCCTAGTGTTGACCAACCAAGTGGCTTTTGCTTAATGTGAATCCCAGTTTTTAAAGGTTCCACCACCAAGTGCCTTTAGTGCAGTTTTTAACAAACCATTGTACCTTTCAATTTTCCCAGAGGCTGGTGCATGATATGGAATATGATATACCCACTCAATACCATGTTCTTTGGCCCAATTGTCTATAATACTGTTTTTGAAATGAGTACCATTGTCTGATTCAATTCTTTCTGGCGTACCGTGCCGCCAAAGGACTTGCTTCTCAAGGCCCAAGATAGTATTTTGGGCTGTAGCATGAGGTACGGCATATGTTTCCAACCATCCAGTGGTTGCTTCCACCATTGTAAGTACATAACGCTTACCTTGACGTGTTTGTGGAAGTGTAATATAATCAATCTGCCAAGCTTCTCCATACTTATACTTTAACCATCGCCCCCCATACCATACAGGTTTTAACCGTTTTGCTTGTTTGATTTCGGCGCAAGTTTCACATTCATGAATAACCTGTGAAATAGTGTCCATAGTTAAATCCACCCCTCGATCACGAGCCCATTTGTATGTTGCATTTCTACCTTGATACCCTGAAGCATCATGGGCCCACCGAGCTAGGAAAAGTTCATCTTTATGTTGCCAGTCCAAGTCCACCTCAGATACTTTAATCTTAGCAGCTTGATCTGCTTGGTGGTTGTTTAGATGTTCCGCAGTGGCTCGACTTTTAGGCACATGAGCATCTACATGACGAACTTTCACAGGCAGGCTCTCTAGCTGAGCAGCAATGTCTTGCCACAGTGTGGCAGCCCAAATGGGTTTACCTCTGCGCTGCCAGTTGCTTTTCTTCCATTGCTGTAGCCACCCCCATAAGGCATTTGCTGCCATCCATGAGTCAGTATAGAGATAAAGTATTGGCCACTTCTCTCATTCAGCAATGTCCAAAGCCAGCTGGATGGCTTTCACTTCTGCAAACTGACTGGATTCACCTTGTCCTTCAGTGGCTTCTGTAACTTGTCGTGTGGGATTCCACACAGCAACTTTCCACCTTCGATGTTTTCCTACAAGACGACAGGATCCATCTGTGAACAGTGCATACTGCTTATCAGTCTCTGAAAGCGTATTATATGGTGGTGCTTCTTCAGCACGTTTTACTTCCTCCTCATCTGGAGACATCCCAAAGTCTTTGCTTTCTGGCCATTCTGTAATCACTTCTAATATCCCTGGACGGTTCAGACTTCCAATTCGAGCTCGTTGTGTGATCAGTGCAATCCATTTACTCCATGTAACTTCGGTTGCATGATGTGGAGAGGGAACCGTCCCCTTGAACATCCAGCTCAGCACCGGCAGTCGAGGTGCCAGGAGGAGCTGTGCTTCAGTGCCGATCACTTCTGAAGCAGCTCGAACTCCTTCATATGCGGCTAGTATCTCCTTTTCAGTTGGAGTATAGTTGGCCTCAGATCCTTTGTATCCTCGACTCCAAAAACCTAAGGGTCGACCTCGGGTTTCTCCTGGTGCTTTCTGCCAGAGGCTCCAGGTAAGTCCAGTATCTCCGGCTGCGGTGTAGAGCACATTTTTAACATCTAGTCCAGTTCGGACTGGTCCAAGGGCCACCGCATGAGTTATCTCACGCTTAATTTGTTCAAAGGCTTGTTGTTGTTCAGGGCCCCACTCAAATTGGTTCTTTTTACGAGTCACTCGATAGAGAGGGCTCACAATGTGGCTGTAGTCAGGAATATGCATTCTCCAAAAACCTACAACGCCCAAGAAAGTCTGTGTCTCCTTTTTATGAGTAGGTGGAGACATTGCTGCAATTTTGTTGATCACATCCATTGGGATCTGACGACGGCCATCTTGCCATTTTATTCCTAAAAACTGGATCTCTTGTGCAGGTCCCTTGACCTTGCTTCGTTTTATGGCAAAACCAGCATCCAAAAGAATATGAATTATTCTCTCACCTTTCTCGAAGACTTCTTTCGCTGTGTCGCCCCATACGATGATGTCATCAATATATTGCAAGTGTTCTGGAGCTTCACCTTGCTCCAGCGTGGTCTGGATCAGTCCATGGCAGATGGTAGGACTGTGTTTCCACCCCTGGGGCAAGCGATTCCATGTATACTGGATGCCCCTCCAGGTGAAAGCAAACTGCGCCCTGCACTCTGCTGCTACAGGAATAGAGAAAAATGCATTAGCAATGTCAATTGTAGCATACCACTTGGCTGCCTTTGACACCAGTTCAAATTGCAGTTCTAGTATGTCAGGCACAGCAGCACTCAGTGGTGGTGTAACTTCATTCAGGCCACGATAGTCTTCAGTTAGTCTCCACTCATCACTAGACTTTCGCACTGGCCAGATTGGGCTGTTAAAAGGTGAGCGAGTCTTACTGATCACACCCTGGCTTTCCAATTGACGGATCAGCTTCTGGATAGGAATCAAAGAGTCTCGATCGGTGCGGTATTGCCAGCGATGCACCGTCGTGGTAGCAATTGGCACCTGCTGATCGTCAACCATCAGCAGTCCTACAACAGAAGGGTCATCTGAAAGACCAGGCAAATCAGACAGCTGTTCAATTTTCTCAGTGTCCACAGCTGCTATACCAAATGCCCACCTATACCCTTTTGGGTCCTTAAAATACCCTCTCCTGAGGTAGTCTATGCCAAGGATGCACGGAGCATCTGGACCAGTCACAATGGGATGCTTTTGCCAGTTTTTTCCAGTTAGGCTCATTTCAGCCTCTACAACAGTCAGCTCCTGGGATCCCCCAGTCACTCCAACAATATTGATGGATTGCGTTCCTTTAAAATTAGAAGGAATTATTGTGCACTGAGCACCAGTGTCCACTAAAGCTTTGTACTCCTGGGGTTGTGTTGTACCAGGCCATAGTATTTGTACAGTCCAATAAACTCTGTTATCCCTTTCCTCCACCTGGTTGGAGGCAGGGCACCTCTAATTCCTGTTTTGCACAGTCTCTGGGTGTGAATTAGAGGTTCCTTCAAGAGTATCAGAATCTCTTCTGCCCCTTTTGTAAACTGGAGCAGCCACCTTCCTAGGAGTTTTTCCTTTTATCTCACGTACTCGTTCTTGAAGTTCTGAGGTAGGCCTTCCATGCCACTTATTCATGTTTTCTCCCTGCTCATGTAGGAAGAACCACAGTGAACCTCTTTTTGTGGGCTGTCTCTGCCCTCTCTCTCGAGATTGGAAACCCCTTCTCCTAACAGCTGAAACATAGGTTTGTGCAGATCGTGAACGGTACGATTCTTCTCTGAGCTCTTTGATTTCTTGCAACAGCTTTTCAAACCGGTCATCAGATTTTTCACACAGTTTCTCCACAGAAGAGACACAAGCCCGTAGAGAACCAGCAAGGCTGTCCTCCAAGTACCGGAGCTGCTCAATCACTTCATTAATTTCTTGTACACCTCTAGCTGACCAGACCATTCCTGCCAATGACTTAGCATATGCAGGTGGTGCACTTTGTACAAATCTGCGCCACATAGATTTTGTACAATTGATTCTCTCTGGGTCTGTCCCCTCTTGGCTGTTTGGTCCTAGATAGATGATCTCTCACACAGCTAATTCTCTCAGGAACTGGATACCTCTCTCCATAGTATTCCATTTCCCTAACGTGGATATACAATCTTCCTTGTAGGGAAATCTGACTTTCATAGCTGCCAGGAGTCGGGTCCAGAGAGCAGCGGCATTAGACTCTCTTGAAATTGCCCTATCAATGGTGGAATCTTTTGACAGAGATCCCAGCTGCCTGGCTTCACCACCTTCTAATTCAATTGTTTCTGCCCCATTGTCCCAGCATCGCAGCAGCCAGGTTAAAATATTCTCGCCTTCACGACGACTAAAGTCTTTTCGCAGATCTCTCAGCTCACCTGGAGAAAAGGACCGAGTGGTGGTCACTTCATCTCCACCCTGTCCTGATGATGCCCCTTGGGTTGATGTTGGCCCTGTGCCATCACCTGCTGCATGGGTAGTCTTTCTAGTGACTTTCTTACAACCGGCAACTGATGCTGATATGGGTTCACCATCATTTGATTCATTTTCAGAGTCTGAATGACTGTCACAGTGATTGCTGTGGTTACAGCAGCAACAGTGAGCAGTGTGTGAAGACGGGGGGGCTGCCTTGTTAGCCTTTGAGGCTAGAGAAGTAACGTTATCTGCAGCGACCTTGGCAGAGGAGCTCTGCGTAGGAGCTGTAGCTTCAGCCTGTGAAGCCGCAGTTGGGGGGGCAGTGGCTGCAGTAGCAGCAGCTTTGGCTGTTTTGCCTTTTCTCGAGCGGCTAGGAGTGCTTTTTGCTAAAGCTTCCGAAGACGCACCGCAAATCTCAAGACTAAGAAGAGACGCAAACCTCCTATTGAACCTCATTTCTCTTAACAGTAACACAAACTGACACACATTCAGCAAACCAGATAACACCATCACAGTTCTATCAAAGCTCCAAGGATATTCAAAGTTCTCTAAAACATTTGCAAACTGTCCTAGTGAAAACACAAAAGTATTGTTAGTCAGCCTTTCTAAAGATTCGCTTGACCAATTAGCAAATATAGAGCCATTCTGCTCTTTAATCTCTCCTGGAGGTTTTTCAAGGTAAAGCAGAAGCGAGTAGAAATTCATTAGCGGCTGCAGTATAATGAAATAAACCAATGCCAAACCACACAGAATCATCATGACCGCTGTCCAGTTTCTTGTTGTTGTATAATGAATACTTCGATTCAGAAAGAAACACCAACACAGATATGGGATCAGCGAGCACAATGTAGAAAATAACTGATACAACTTTTGCCATAACATTTTTAAATCAATGTAATTCACTTTGCCTTAATATCACTAAAAAATATCCAAAGCAAGCAGACGCACGAGTATCACAACTCTATGAGTTGGCACCGTGCCAAGAAAATTGAAAGGTATGTCAGAGCAGTAGAAAAGTCAAAAATCTTCAAATTTACCCCTTTCTCTTGCCCCACGTTGGGCGCCAATTATCTGTCGAGGGTTAAGATTGCGGGGTGACAATCAAACCCTGGCAGATGTATTGTTAACCTCTTCTCCCCCCCACTTCCCCCTTTTGTCCCTCCCTCTCCCCCCTTCCCACTCAGGACAGGCGATCGGGAGGGAAAGAAGGACAGAGAGAAGAGAGTTGGAAAAGTTAAAGATGTTTTACTAATGCTACTAATAAGAATAGAGAAAATAATACAAAATATACAAAACCAATCTTGTAAGTCTCAGCAACTGCAGAGCCAGCACCCAAAGTCCTGGATTAGACTCTGTAGCCAACCGGAGCTGGATTCAGTCTGTCACTAGGCCTCAGTTCGCAGGGACGACCAGCAAGGTCCTCTCCTAATGTCAGCCATGAGGAAAAAGGGAAAAGGGGGAAAAAGGGGCTGAGATCCTCGTGATCTCCCACTTTTATATGAAGTATTCACGTGAATGGAATGTTATACACCGTTGGTCAGTCTCTCGGTCATCAGTTTTCTCGTTGCCCCTCTCGTGAGATGTCCATCCATGCTTATCAATAAGTTTGCATTCCATTGCTAGGTTTAACCAAAACACGTGTTGGGTTCTGCAGGAAAATGCAGCTAACATGAAGGCTTTAGCTGACAGGCAAATTCACTAAAAGAGAAACTTGTTTTTAACAAAACCAGGACAGTTGGTTTGTTGGCTGCACTTTTCTGGCCAGAATAAAGTCTATTTTGGAACTTGTTGTCTGCCTAAAACTGTCTTTGGGGTACTGTCACGGTCCATTCAGTAATGGACTCATGATGGTTCGTTTACCTTGATCTCGAAGCGCAAAATTAGACAACCAAAATGCCAAGGGGTTTTAATTCAATCAAACAGTGTTACTTTATTATTTTGCCCATAAAGTGGCATGCGATAGAGAAAGAGAAAAAGGGAAAGAAAAAGGAAAGGGGGAAAGAGGGTTGGTTACCATCACGGGTCCAAAGGCATCCCTATGGTCCCAGGTCCCAAACAGCATCCTGCCAGTCCTCTGTCGTGATCCGTGATCCTTTGGTGGGGAGACCTCAACAATGTCCAGTCAGGAACCATCTTTTATGCTTCTTCACCCCCCCTCACTCCCATGGGTCGAGGCCAATCTCCGCCTTTGTTTTGCAATCCAGGCTTAACTGCACAGGCTCGAAGAATCTCCGCTTCACCTGCCAGAACCTGTCTGCGCCTTTGTGGTCTCACGTTCAGGGGTCTCTTTCTGGTCCTTTGGGTGACCTCAAGACCCTCGGCGAGCCTCTGCGCATGCTCTTCTTCATTGGTCTTAGTAACAGGGAGGAGGTGGGGGGGCAGGTTTGGCTGAAGCAGCAGGTGGAAATCCATCTTCTGGACAACAGCTATTGTCCCCAGATCGGAGAGACCTGTATAACACAGTTTTTTTCCTCAGGCCTCTCTCCAAGTCGTTGTCCATCTGTTCTTGATGGCAATGTTCAAGCAGATACTGTTCTTTGGACTGACTCCTGCACCACCCCATGGCTGAACATTATTATCAGGAGCTTGTGGCAGTAACACAATCCTCAAAGAGAGGTATAGAGGAAGAAAAGGAAAAGTGGTTTATATCCACGTGATCCGCTTTGTATCAATGGTTTTAGGGATGTCTACATTGGAGGGTACACTAAACAAATTATGTGCATTAAGTACAGATGTTAAATGTGTCAAACGCTTTACCAAATTCCAATTTAAAACATGCAATATGGCGGACAGAACAAAACCTATCAAAACTAATACTAAGAGAACAACTATGGAGTGACACAACTTGTTCAGGATGCCTGTAGCAGTAGGTGACCACCCAAAAAGCGTGTCCCACCACTTATGTTCAACATCTTTTTCTACTCAACACACGGTGAATTTCTTCAGCATTGTGGTGAACGGTTATCAAGGTTTTCTGTCCATTTACTTGAACTTCTTCCAAGATCTTGATCAAGTCGTGGTGTTGCAACAATTGCTTTACCAATGTGAGATTCATCCTGACAGGTGTAGGTAGTAATTTGTAAATCGGTGTATCATTAGATTGTATAAGTTGATGAGATATAACTGGTGCTAAATAAGAAAAATCACATCCAGTAATTTTAACAAAATTACAAACACAAAAATTTGAATGATTTCTAATATTTACCATCACTGTATCTACTAATATAGAGTTACAAGCAGTCCTCAAGCACACACAACCTTTGCCAATATACACTAATACAGTTTCTTGATTGTCAGGACGAATCTCAAAATGACAAAAATTCTGCTCAGTGTTCAGACAAATGTCTTGAGCACTGATTGTATTACTTTCACAGATGAATCCTTGCTGTTCTCGCACAATACAAGATTCTAAATTGACAGTTTGCCATTTTTCCTCTACTTTTTGGACCCATACTCTGTGTTCGAAAGGATAGAGTATAGTTCTGTTGTGGTTCAATCCTAATGCAATGATAGGGTAAATTATGTATATTGAAGCATTGTGTATGGTTAACACAAAGGTCGTGGCTGTGTTTGTGATGGGGTTATAAGTGAAGTTTACTAAAGTAAACTAAAGTAAAGTGGCTTCTCTTATGATTGAGGTGGCTACTGATTGCATCCACAGTTGTGCCTGAGTACAACTGAGAGCCAAAGAAAGGTTATTTTGGACCACACTAAGTGTGTCTTTTATATTTACTTCTGGTAGCCAATTTATTCATTAATATTTCTGAATCAATACCATTTAAGACTTCCAATCCTGTCCCCAACACACCAGTTAGGTCTTTAACTTAATCTTTACTATCCCACTCCCATTCAATTACTACAGTAGGTAAGTGAAAAGATGTAGAAAAGCATTAGCAGCTTATACTATTGGTCATTTTAAAAATTTAGGCCTTCAGATTCGATTAATGAATGATTTGTGTTATTCTCTGTTTCCCTCAGAGTTCTTCTGCAAAAAGGAAAACAAACAGGGCTCGTCTCCTTGAGGCAAGAATAATTAAAATGATACAATTATCCGGGGGTGCAGCTTGTGGTTTTGGAAAAGTTCCAAACCATTCTCACAATTGTTTCACAGTGTTTTCACCTGTAGCCCTGCCAAAAGCTTCAGTTTGGACCAATTCTGGGGTTATTCCCCCCCACCAGCACAAAATGTTTACCTCCTGTTTGCTTAAAGGGGCTAAAATAATCCACCTGCCAGATATCCCACAAACCTTTACCCTCCCTTAAATGTAGAGGGTTGTCTTCTAAAGGGTGCCTTTCAAGCTGTCTTCGACATTGTTTGCTGACCAGGGCTTCATGATACAAGCCTTTAGCTCCAGTGTGTTTGCATTTTACATGTAACCATTCTAACAAGCGTTCCCAGTCTTCTGAAATTTGGTCCTTTTGTACGGGGGCCAGTCTTGCTAACTCATCAGCTCAGTTATTCCATTTTCTGCGGATCCCCCATCTACCTGATGAGAAGCTACCCAGCCCACAGCTTGTATAGCTAGGTTTTTTAAAGTTCCTTCAGATATTGAGAAAATGTTACAATAGTGTTCAATCTGAGCATACCACTTTCATACTGAGGCTTCCTGGACCACCTCATCAGGGGTACGGGCCCCAGAAGTGACTGTTTTTATTATTTTAAATGAGCTTCTTAATACGATCGGCTGTTGTCATGCAATCTTCTCTACTTCTACTAGAGTCAGGCTAGCAAGGAACAAACTTTTCTCCCAGGCACACTGGGAGTTAAAAAGAGAATGGGCATTTATTACCACTCTTTGTTCTCACATTTCTTGTATAACCGGTTTGATACCTTTCTTGGCACCCAGGGGAAGGGGGTATTGTTCTGTGGACTGTAAGGCACTGAGGACGCAAAAATGTCACTTCAAGGGAGAAACCCCACACCTTTTAGCATCTTCTTCCTTCAGAGCAGAAATCTGTGCACTGGCATCGATTAAAAAGGTTACAAGTGCATGCTTAGGACCCACTATAGCCGTGATCAATAAATCTCCCCTCTTTGTGTGTGTGAGCTGTTGGATATAAATCCATCCTCCATCCCCCTGCCCACTACTAGGGAATGGAGGTTCTAGTTTTCCTGTTTCTCGGAGAGACTCTGGAAGTCCCCTTATCAAGGGAGTTATCATGTCAGGATTCACTGGCAGCATCATTGGGGATTCATATTCGGGAATCAATTTTCTTTCATGTATCATTTGCAAGCAGGCTGCTTTGTGTACACTTTCTAGCAATTGATTGGGTGTGCCAGTGATTGCCAGGGGTTCTCCCCCAGTTAGGGATACGTGTCACACGTACTCCATTTCAGATTCTTTAGGGAGGTGACCACACTCTTTCTTTAGTTTGGTCAGCTCAGTGTCAGTGTAAGGTGTTTGCTTACTTGTAATGTGAGGGTCAGTATGCTCCTCATTGATTTGATTTATTTGTCGGATACTTTTCTCTTCTAGCTCCCACTCTCTCAGCACTCCTGTGTTTTTTAAATATTTTTTTTAATAAGCTATTTTCTTCCTTCTCTTTTTCTAATTGTTGTTCTAAACTGAAGGTAGTTTTTTGCAAAATCTGCACCAGATTTTCAAGGGATTCTATAATTTTGCTTTCATTACTACATCGTCTGAGATGATCTTCAATCGCTGCTACTAGGTTAGCTCCTAGGACAGCACAGACTATAGCTTTATCCTTATTTGATCTAAACTTAGACTTAGTCTATAAAGAAATCACTCGGTCTACTACACTCTGTAAATTAGCCCAATTATCATGAGCCCAGTCTTCTCCAGGTACGGAGGGTCAAGCCCCATACTCTGCTAAAAGTGTGTAGAACGAGTCTCGACTTCTCACATCTCGATTATTAGCCTTTTCAGTCATTCTTATTACGAAGGGGCAAAACCCACTATGGGAAGGCACAACTTAGTTACAAAAGCCACAGCAACTGCTGCATCACCCTTCTCTTTCCTGAGTGGTTGAAGGGGCCAAAAATCTGCTACGGGAAGGCTCAACTTAGTTATACTAACAAATAAGATTACCCCTTCACTCTCCCTAGCAGACAATTCTCATCAACATGAGAGCAACACCCCTTTTGCACTTTGAGATCTTCTGGTTTGATTCCAAGAGACAGAGCCCTCTACACTACCTGCACTCCTCTGTTTCCCAGAATCCTGTCCGTGATGCCAATTTAATGTCACGGTGCATTCGGTGATGGACTCATGATGGTGAGGCGCAGAAATGATCTTACAACCCTTAAGATTGTAAAGAAGGTATGTATTTACAGCGCTGGACACATGAGGGATAATTTCACCTAATACATGTGTAAAATTACAGTAGCTGTGAGCTTGGTTAAATGCAGTCAAGTGTTACATATTCATGAAAGTTTTAGGAATGCCTATACATATTCATAACCTGTCCCCGAGAAGGCAGCTCTTATTACAATGAGTTCCAGGAGACCATTTCCATAGTCTCCACCTCCGGTTCCTCCTAGTTGCACCTGCGCAGTGATCATGAACCCGGGTCCTCTTCTCTGTACACCGTCACCTTTGGTCCAGTGTGATGAGTTGGTTAGGACTCAGACTGCTGAGTTGGTTAAAACTGGCATATCCCCTGTCCTGTGCCCAAGTTTCTGTTATCTAGTTCACCCAAGGATGCACCAAGGATGCACCCAAGGATTACTATCTTTGCAAGGCGTCAGCGAACTCCTTTTTCTCATACAATAAGTTACACAAAGCTAAGCAAGGTTAGGCAATAGTGATGTGGGTTAAAGGGTTAGCTCTCTGTTAGTTCTTTAAGTCTTTAAGTGTTAGTTCTTTAAGTGTTAATTAGTTAATTGTTAATTCCCTGTATCAATGGTTCATTTACCTTGATCTCGAAGAGCAAAATTAAGGCCTGGACACATTCCTGTGTAGCCTCATCTAGGTGTTCCTGCTCCAGCAGGGGGATTGGACTAGATGATCTTTTGAGGTCCCTTCCAATCCCTAACATTCTGTGATTCTGTGAACTAATACTGTTCAAGTCTGAATGGCCACATCACATGTTGTGGGGGTTTGAGTGGATGCAGTAACTGATGTTGCAGTTGTAGTGGCTGCAGTATCCAAGTCAGGAACTGGAGTTGCTGCAGAGTCTGTTGAGGGGGGTGCAGTAGCTATTGTATCTGTTATAAGAACTGACGTAGTTGCAGAATCTGTCTAGGGGGGTACAGTAGCTGGCATGGGCATTTCAGTGGCTGAAGTGCTTGTAGCTTTAAGAGCGGCAATTCCTGTCACTAGCAAAGACTGACACACATTCCAGAGACTCTTCACTCAAATGTCCAGGGATATTCAAAATTCCCCAAAGCATCTATAATTTGCTCTAATGCCACAGGCAGAGAATAGTTAAATAGCTGTCCTAAAATATCACTCCTGAAACTGAGAAAACAAAAGGCACAGGTCTCTTTAATTTCTTCTGCTTCTACCAAAGAATTCCAAAAATGCATACTCCTGAAGTATGATAACAATTAATAGAAATACATCATTGGCTTAATTAGGATTAAATAAATCACTTCTACACAACCCATGAACAAAACTTTTATAACAACTTTATTCTGACTTCCAGAGATGACATTCCACACAAAAATATTAACAATAAGAATTAATCCCAAAAAAGACATTATTAAATCCAACCAAATTTGCAACAGCATCCTTTAAACAAAACCTGTTACAGTTTTTTTCTTATCTTATCCCCGTATGGCTCTCTCTATCCATACTTTCTCTTTCCCCATACGTTCATCTCTCCCTGTATGGGTCACAAATTAAATCTGTCAAGGTTTAAAGCAAGGCAACAATAAACAATGGCAGATGCCCTCTGTTAATCCCCACCACCATAAAAGGTGATAGAAAGATAAGGAAGAAGGACTTCAAGTTAGAAAGAGTCTTACAAGTTGGAAAAATTTTAAAGGTTTTACTAATGCTACTAATAAATAGAGAATAAATATATATACAAAATATACAAAAGCAATCTTGAATGTCCGATATGGAGTTGGCATCACTCCAGCAGCGGCGGAGCTAGGAGCTTGGCTCCAGCAGGTGTAGGGCAGGCACCCGGAAGTCATGGGCGGGACTTCACAGCAAACCAGAAAATGGATTTCAAGGATGCAGGGCCTGAGGCCTATAGATCACAGGCAGACAGACAAGGTTTTCTCCAGATTCTAGCCACGGTCGAAGAGGCGAGACCCTTGTGATCTCTGCTCTTATATAGGGTACATGATGATTATGGGATGGAATACTCAGTTGGTCAATTTTAGTCAGTTGTTCCATCCACTCCTCCTTCCAAATATGTCCCATTATCCGTTAACCTTGGTTACCATAGTAATAAATCTAAGCATGAGCTTCTTCAGCATTCCGTTGGTCCTCTTATCAGCACCAGTACAGTGTCTAGGAAAAATATGCAGTTACTTAGAAGGCACTTAGCTGAACTTAGCTGAAAGGAAAAATCACTAAAAGAGAACTGGTCTTGTTTTTAACAAAACCAGGACACAAGTTTACTGAATAGGGTCTCCCATACAATATTTCAGAAGGGCTTACTTTTTCTCTTATTCTTGAAGTAATGTGAATTCTCAGGAAAACAATTTACAATACATCTATCCATTTTGCATGAGATTCCTGTCACAATTTAGCTAATTGTCTTTTTATAGATTGATTCATTATTTCTACCTTCCCACTACAATGAAGTCTCTAAGGGGTATGTAAATCCCATCTTACCCCTAGAAGAGTAGAAATGGTCTGTATTATTTCTACTATAAAATGTGGAACGGCCAAACCTTGGTATGATTTTATTCAATAATTTCTTTGCTACTTCCCTAGTTTTGTTGGTCCGTCATGGGAAAGTTTCAGGTCATCTGGAAAATTCAGAAAAATCAATTTACCAAAATTGTCCCAGAAAATTCCCTCTTTTTACCTCTCCAGGTGGAGGCTTTAACCCGATCTTACAACTTTGCATTTTAGGTCAAATTGCATATCTTTTAACACTTACTATCATAGCATCTACTCTCATATAGGTTTTGTAGGATCAAGGCACACATTATCGCTTCATTGGCCACTTTCTTTGCAGTTTAACTTCAGATTGTCCAAATTGGTGAGCCTTACAATGCATTACTGACACCTCTGGTGATACTTGTAAAGTCAGAAGTCCTCTTTCTTTCCACATTGTCTCATGTGCATGCACAATTCCAAAAGCATATGCAGAGTCTCTATATATTAACCCACTCGCCTTGTTACAGTTCTTAGGCTCTAATCAAAGCAATCAGCTCAGCTTTCTGTGCTGACATATTTGATGGCAATGATTGTGATTCAGTTATATTCTCTAGTTACCACAGCATATCCAGATGGTCGTTCTTCACTCAGAGCAAAACTGCTCCCATGAACAGAGTCTACTCTGCATCTTCCAGTGGAGAATCCTTTAAGTCTGGTCTGCTAGAAAAAACTTGTTCAGTAGTTGGTTATGATTAAATATAAGCAATAGAATAGCAGGATTCAAAATGTTGTTGTTTTTAAACCTACATCATCCTGTTCCAGTAATGCTGCTTGGTACTGTACCAGGTGACAGCCAACGGTGTCCTTGTTGTTCCAGCACTGAGGCCACAGCATATGGTGCAAATGCAGTAATCTGCTGTCCCAAAGTTAATTTCCCTGCCTCCTGAATCAGCAACACAGTCACAGATACCTGCCAAGCTTCTAATTATTTTACCAGTATGTCACCAAACAAAGCAGGATTGTTCTTAAGTCCTTTTGGCAAACAGTCTAGCAAGCTGCATCTTTCTTCCAGTGGTAGGTCTTTCCCATTCAAAGGTGAAAAGCTTCTGGCTCTCTAAATCCCATCGTATACAGAAAATGCATCTTTCAAGTCTAAAACAGTAAAATAAATGTTATTTCCTGCTATATTAGTCGAAGAGTGTATGGGCTTTGGCACTACCAGGTGCACATTTATCACAATAGGATTAATGGCTCTCAAATATTGTATCAACCAGTATTCCATAGAATGTGGTTTCTTTACTGGCAAAATTGGAGTATTATTTCTCCCTTATGAGTATTATTTCTCCCTTATGAAGAAAGGCTGAGGGAGCTGGGTCTCTTTAGTTTGGAGAAGAGGAGACTGAGGGGTAACCTTATTAATGTTTATAAATATATAAAGGGTGAGTGCCACGAGGATGGAGTCAGGCTCTTCTCAGTGGCAAACAATGATAGGACAAGGGGCAATGGGATCAAGCTGGAACACAAGAGGTTCCACTTAAATTTGAGAAAGAACTTCTTCTCAGTGAGGGTAACAGAGCACTGGAACAGGCTACCCAGGGAGGTTGTGGAGTCTCCTTCCCTGGAGACATTCAAAGCCTGCCTGGACACATTCCTGTGCGACCTCACCTAGGCGTTCCTGCTCCAGCAGGGGGATTGGACTAGATGATCTTTTGAGGTCCCTTCCAATCCCAAACAGACAGACAGACAGACATACATACATACATACATACATACATATTCTGATTGACATTCCTGCAAAAGTCCATAGTGCATAAACTTGTTAATCAAAGTCTCTAACCCCACTTTGGCTTCCATGTTTATTGGATGTTGTTTTTCCTTACCGAATTGAAGTCCTGTTTCAGTTCTGTCTCAGTTCTGTTAGTGTAGTGTTGGCTTTACCAGGTACTTTAGCTGCCCATACTAGTGAAAATACAGTATCCAAAATTTCCTTGGAGATTTCTTGCTCACTTTGCTGTTCTGATTGCAGCAAGCAGATCTGTGCTTTCCAAGCATTTTCTTGTGGGATATGCAGCTGAACAGAGTTCTCAGAAAATGTTATTTGAGTTTAAAATTCTTAAGATTCTTCTCTCCCTGATAACCGTTCACTCCGGAGTCTGTATTTTAGAACTCCAGAGGCAAACTTTCAGGCGAGGTCTGATAACCGTATGCAGAGCAGACTTTCAGGAAACAAATTCTCAGAAAAAAAAAATTTAATGGAGTAGAATAGCAGGAGGACTGGCTCAAGCTGGGTACCTGCACAGAGGTTCCGACCTGAGCATAGAAAACCATAGACTTTTATATCTTTGCAAATCATTCGTACCATGATTCAGTCCAATAGCAATATTTCATTTTGAGGTCTTCTTGCTTCTCATTGGATCTTTTTCTCTGATTCCATGTCGGCCTTTATTTTGTTCAGCTTAGACATTATTTATGGTCCATAGCCTTGCAGGTACTGTTTTGTCTGAATAAATCCTTTCTTCTCAGCAAAGTGCAAAATAGGCCCTGTTTTGCAGATGTCTGTAATGTCTCCGTGTTAGCCTTGGATCGTCGTTTTTCCCATTAGTTCTGTTTTTCCAAGCAAAGTGCAAACTAGACCTTATCTTTCAAGTGTTCAGTGTAGTCTGTAGTTGCTTTTGGTAAATATGAGCAGAACTTTGAAATGGAGAAATAAACTTAACGACAGAGTCAGTTATACTGTTAAGCAGCATTCTTTTATTTTATCAGTGCTGGGGAACACTGGGGATCATCCTCCATAAGTGCTCCAAAGACTGGATGCTCTTGCATTGCTTATATTCACATAATTATTACATATGTATTACAATTTTTGAAAATTTTGACATACATCTATACTAAAAAATAACTGATGAAGTTAGTTATAATTGTTTAGTTTCTTACAATACATCTATTAATTATTATTTAAATATAAACTCTGCTTCTAATCAATGTATTACTTAATCTCCTGTCTCTCTCTTGTCATGCAGAAGGATCTAAAACTTGAAAAATATCCCCTCGTTTTGCAGATGGTCAGAAAGCATTTATCACGTCAATTGGTTAATGATGGGTACATCTTTTGTAACTTAATCACGGTATACATGAATTTGGCAGTTTCTCTTCAACTTTACAGCTTAAAATTTTAGCAAATCCAGCTTACCAAGTAACATAAAGAAAAGAGTATATTAAAAAACATACTACTTTATACCGCTAAATGATTCATTACATTTGGTGTGCATCTACTTAAACTAAATGATTAATACTGAACTTGAATTGGGCTCATCCACTGACCTGTGAGTAGTAAAACCATTGCCATACAGCTCACTTATTTAGCAGGGAGAGCTCAAAGTGGGCTCATCTAGGCTGTCATATTCATAGAATGAAGTGGTTGACTCGTAGTCAAATTGCATGCAGTAGGAAAAGTATGCAAAAGACTCACTGCGCTCACAAGTTACTGGCATTCAGTGTGCCATCCTGCTTCCTTGTGGGTCTCCTGGAAGGAGTTCTTGGCCTGGCTATGGCTCAGGCCCTTACCTCCTCTGGAGCCTGGACCAAACTGCTGCTGGTTTGGCTGAGGGGGGGTCGAGTGCATCTGCCACAATCATGCATATTCATTACATTTCCAGGAAATCCTTTACATATGCATTACATTTCTTGGAACCACTTCACATATGGTTTAGTGCTAGAGTTACGTTATTGTTGGACTCAGTGAACCTGAGGATCTCTTGCAAATGAAATGATTATATGATTCTATATGTAAATGTCCCCAGCACATGCGCAGTTCAATGAGTCAGGGGTCTTGCGAGAGTCCTGGGAGGAAGTAAGTCTTTCTCAGCCGCCCTGCTGTTTGACCTCAAGTCCTGGGCAGGCACAGTTCCTTTGTTATTTGGCTTGTAACCGCAAAGACAGTCTGAACTGGTCCTTGTGCTGGTCTCATCACCTTGTCTTCTAAGAGCAAGCGCATTGTGTCTTACCCTGTTTCCCCCAAAATAAGACCTACCCAGAAAATAAACGCTAGCATGATTTTTCAGGATTTTTGAGGATGCTTGAAATATAAGCCCTACGCCAAAAATAAGCCCTAGTTACAGTTCATTAAAAAATGTCAATTTAAATAGTGTCTAGGTAGCTATACATATAAAAAAGTAATAAGTTTTGGAGCAAAAATTAATATAAGACCCTGTCTTATTTTTGGGGAAACAGGGTAGCCTTCTCCTGCTTATCTTAATGAATACCATTCTTTTTACTTAATGCCTAGTAAGTGCCTAACACCTAACATATATGAACCTTAATTTTATTAAATTATTTTATTACTAATTTCAGATTTTTGGTATCACCATCATTCATCACTGCTGGGAGAGGGACAGAGATCAGGCCAACCCCTGTGGAGGGGTTTCTGTTAGATGGAGATTTGTTACTGAACCAGCCAGGAATTTCAAGGGCAGCTCAAAAGTTGAGAGCAGGACCTGCTGAGAGAGGCAGCTCTACAATAACAAGGCCTCAACGTGACGTAAATCAATGGACCTATCAGCGGTGAGACTCCAGTGCATGGACATTTCGTGAACATAGATGATATCCAATCAGTGAATGCATGATCGGAGCGTGGACGGGTGATCAGAGAATAGTTGCATATATAAGGAGGTTTGTTTCTGTAATAAATGGCTTTGCGTGATTCACATTGAATTGGAATGCTGAGTCCTTTATTCACTCCAACAAATGGTGACCCCGACGTGATACTCTGAACGGTGTATCACTACGATCGGGGAAAAGCCTGGAGTGGTCCAGCTGGAGGTGGATCAGCTGGACTGAGAACCGGGAGGAGGCGTACGGACATTCCGCAGACAAATTTGTCAAAGAAATCGCCGGAAAAGGTGAGCGGCTGGGGCAGGAGGAGGGAAGAGTGAAGCTCCTCCTGATATTCTCTCTGTGAGAGGACTTAAATATTAAGAAAGTAACATACATAGACTGTTAGTTTGGTGTAGAACTAACGGCTACCTGGGAGAAACCGAGAAGGCTTTTAAACTTGAACTTTGGGACGATATAGGGCAGAAATTATGGGATAAGGTCAGCAATGGAGATAAAGAAGCTAAATCATTAGTAACTACATCGAAGTTTATAATTACCACCTTAAAAGATCTTAAGGTTGAATGGTCTGCTGCTGCTGGAATTTTTGTAGCGTTGCAGCCTGATAAGAATCCTGAAAGTCGCTGTGAAGTTTACCCGGTTCATGTCTTTGATACCGTCCCTATTCCATCCCCTACTGTGCTTTTGGCATCCCCTATAGCTCAGCAGTCCAGGGCAGGGGGGAGGAAAAATGCCGAGCAGGTGGTCTCCTACACTATTACCCAACCCTGATGAGAATAGCAAGTCCAAAGGATTGGAGTCAGACAACTTTGCCCAAAGAACCTGTGAAAGGTGAGAATGCTAAAGTTGTAAACAAGTGTACTATCAATCCTTTTACCAATTTGTATCTGCCTTTATTGTCTTTTAACCCTCCAACTTCCACGAGAGAGCAGAAGGAGTTGCCGGATAAGAACTGGGCAAAAGAACTGTGTGGAAGATTAGATCAGCTAATAGCGAGTGAATCCAGCAGTCGGCAATGCGGTCATGGTGATCGTGATGGGAAAGGGGATGTGCCTGGGGACTCAGGTTTTACGAATAATTATGATTCTAGAAACTACTGGCGAGAATGTGCACTCTTCCGAACCCCCCTGTTAGTAATGATTCTACAGCACCATTCAAGTCCGCGTTATCTGATGACTTGGATGAAGATGAGGGTTTGCAGCATTTTTTTTTTTTGAAAAGTTAACAGGAAAAAGAGTATGTGTACATGTTTCCCCGAGATCAGATAAAAACCATGAAAGACTAAAGCAAAATTAGACCTATGTAATGTAACAGCTATAGATCATTTAGGATGGAACGATGGGGATTCGTTGAAAGGGGCGGGTATCCCCCAACTCTTGGAAGAGACACTAATTGACACATCACAATAACAGGCGTGATTAGTTTCTGAAATCCTGAGGCAGTCAGCAGACCTCGCATATCAAGCTATGACAGAGGTGCCTGAAACCAACAAAGCAGCCAAATTATTTACAGATATTAATCAGGGTCCCAATGAGAATTACATGCAATTTATTGACCACCTTCAAGATGTCATCAATAAGCAGGTTGAAAACTTAGAAGCTAAGGAAGCACTGGCCTTGAAATTAGCAGTAGAGAATACTAATGTTTGCTATCAACATGTTATTTGCGAGTTTTACAGTACATATTACATGCTTCTGTGTATTGCCTCTCTGAAAATCAAGCAGCTTGTCAGGAATGTGAGTTAATTGTTTTGTGCCGTAAAACCTTCTCCCCATTTTTCCGACTCACGCTGCAAGCAGCCCTGTGTTTCCCTCCCTCCCTCCCTCTTCTCAAGGTCTTTACTTACAAGATGGGGTCAGAAATTACTGTTTTCAGTTGTGTTCCTAAGAAATCGGTATTGGGAGGTGTTTTACAACATAGGAAAGCACTTGGAAATAGGAGAAAATAGGATCTTGTTAAGTATTGAAATTAGTGTTAACTGCTGTGTAAGTTAGATGAATGGGAAAAGCGCCCAGAGAATAGAATCTTGAAGTAAAACTCTGTGTTGCAATTAATGTTGTTTTTAAGGCGAGAAGAGCAGGACAAAAAAAAACTCTACAAGAGATCATTAAATCATTTCAGACAGTTTTACAGGCGGAGCGATTTGAACTTCAACAAGCTGAGAGAGAATTAACTGACAACACACAGGTCACAGTAAACTTGTTAAAGTCTGCAAGATGATTTCCTTATTAACCTGTTTTCTTTGTGGGTATCTGTTTAACCATGATGCAGTTTTGGTAGGTCTTTGTTATATGGTACGATGAGTTCACAAACTGTTAAATCATGAGAATCTGTTGACTCAAAATGTGCGTTTTGTGATAATACAGAAGACCATGAGTAATTTAGTTCTTTACTGAGTGAATGTGATGGTAAAATTTTCGTGTGTAGCAACTGTTATTTTTCTTTCTAGCATGCTAGCTTTATTCCAGTATCCAGACTTGCACAACTCTATGATAGGCTGTGTCTCATCTCGATGTGCTTGATTTGGCTCTTTTGTATGCGCACCATGTAAAGAATCCTGGTTTTGGGATAACAGTTGTAGCGTACCAGATGAGACACTAATAAAAGCCTTGCCCAGTCCAGCTTGCTGCGGCGGCGGGGGAGCGGGTGCCAATTGGGCGCCAGCGTGCACTGCCCTGTTTTGTCAGGGAGACCCAGAGGTACCTCCATCTGGCTGAGTAGTAAGCAGTTCTGTCGAGGGTTTAGATTGCAGGGTGACAACAAAAACCCTGGCAGATGTATTGTTAACCTCCTCTCCCCCCCACTTCCCCCTTTTGCCCCTCCCTCTCCCCCCTTCCCACTAAGGACAGGCGATCGGGAGGGAAAGAAGGACAGAGAGAAGAGAGTTGGAAAAATTAAAGATGTTTTACTAATGCTACTAATAAGAATAGAGAAAATAATACAAAATATACAAAACCAATCTTGTAAGTCTCAGCAACTGCAGAGCCAGCACCCAAAGTCCTGGATTAGACTCTGTAGCCAACCGGAGCTGGATTCAGTCTCTCACTAGGTCTCAGTTCGCAGGGACGACTAGCAAGGTCCTCTCCTAATGTCAACCATAAGCAGAAGGGAAAAGGAAAAGGGTGAGATCCTTGTGATCTCCCACTTTTATATGAAGTATTCACGTGAATGGAATGTTATACACCACTGGTCAGTCTCTGGGTCACCAGTTTCTCGTTGCCCCTCTCACGAGATGTCCATCCGTGCTTATCAATAAGTTTGCATTCAGTTGCTAGGTTTACCAAAACATGTGTCTGGTTCTCCAGGAAAATGCAGCTAATATGAAGGCTTTAGCTGACAGGCAAAATTCACTAAAAGAGAAACTTGTTTTTCAACAAAACCAGGACAAGTTCAAAGGTGCAATGCAAAAATTGAGATATTGTCTTGAATTAGTGTAACTGTGATCCATCTGCATATTTGAACTTGGTATTTGGTTTTTATATCTGAGCTCAGTATTTTAATTTGCAGATATATATATATTTAGTACCAAAATAATTTTATTTGGGGAGATAATTACAAAATGGGAACCGATTCTGCTACTCAAGTACTACCTTGCTCCCCCTTAGGATGTATCCTTACAAATTAGAGTAATTGCTTATGTTGTTACCTAATAATTTTGAGACCAGAAAAGAATTTAAGTTGTTAAACTTTGATTCGCATTGAATTTATGCATTTGTTGGAGGTATGGGAACTAAAACTAAATGCTATGATAGATGTGAATTTGGAAGAGGTTGTATTTAAAAGTTGCTAGAATATGGACTGATTTGGATCTAGGAAAACAGAATAATGGATTTGTGTTTATTATACTGTTTTTTGACATCTGTAAATTGTAAAAGGTAAATGGAGCTAAGTAATGTAACTATTGCTGAGCTACTCGGAATTGCATATAAAGTGTATTATGGTTGGAATGAAATGGGAAAACAAAAAAAGCAAAATATCCCAGGTCTGTGTCAAGTTGCAAGATAAACTCAGCTCATTGTAACTGAGGATTTTGCCAGGGCCTCCTACTTCGTACCAGCAATTATGCCAGCTGCGTGGCCTTGGTACATCTGAACTGCAGCAAGAAGAGAGAGAAAAAAAAAAAAAAAATTGGAAAAACCTGGCTGCCCACTTTCAAGGCGGTGAAAGGGGGGTTTTCTCTCCCCCCCACTGCAGCGATGTAATACTGAATGGAGCAGTCTGGGGGTGAAATTTAAAGGCATCCCTAGCAGATCTGTAGTTCTAATGAAACTGGGAAATTAAACCAAAAATTTGTTAATAGACTTATTCTGTGGTAACTAATTGTGAAAGACTTCTTCGTAAATTCACCATGATAGTTTTTGAGATTGTGGGAAAGAAAGAAAGAAAGACCTTTTTTTTTTTTTTTGAGACCAATGGAATGCCAAATTTGAAACAAAGTTTTACCATATGAATTCTTGTAGCTGCCAGAAAGCCCTGTACATCTCTTGGGTCAAGATTTGTTAAGTAAATTGTAAGTTCAAATAACATTTTCTGAGAATTCTGTTTAGTTGCATGGCCCACAAGAAGCTACTTGGATGGTGAAGATATGCTTGCTGCAAGTGAGACATGTCCAAGGAAATTTGGAATGCTGTATTTCCACTAGTATTAACAGCCAATGTTTTGATAAAGAAAACACTACACTGATAGAACTGAAACAGGACTTCAATCCGGTAAGGGAAAACAATATCCAATAAATATGACAACCAAAATGGAATTAGAGACTTTGATGAATAAATTTCTGACAACCTTAGAAGCTAACTGCATTCGATTGGACTTGCAGATTTGTCTAAGAAACAACCTGTGGCTATTATGGGACAGTATGATGAGATTGCTAACAGACTGATAGATCAATTGTCACTCTGATCAAGAAAATGCAGGGAATGAATTTAAGTCTTAATAGGCCATGATCCTTTTATTATATACGTACCATTTGTGAAATTTAATTCTGATTTTTTTTATTTGTAATCTATGTCCTTGTAAATTGAACTAGCTGGTTTTCTTAACAGCACAGCTGTTGGCATTCATAAATGTAAATTGCTGCAGAACCTTCAAGTCTTTAACATCAGGTCACAGGCCATACTTGGTTTTGGTCTGATCCTACATACTTGCAAAGTTTTTGTTGATGGTTTTGAGAAGTCTCATAAAGCTGTAGTGGTCTGGCATGAAGATAAAAATTGGCATTATTCTGTAAAAATTATTGAAGGTTCAACCCAATTAGCAGAACTTGGCACAGCTTTAAATTACTTAGAGCTTTTTAAGGAGGAACCTCTATATTTGATTTGTGATTTTGAGTACGTAGTCAAGGTCCAACGCATGTATCTGATTCCGAAGCTGTTTGCTTGTTTATTTAAAAACAAACAAACAAAAAACAAACAAACAAACAAAACAAAAAAAAAAGGGGGGGGGGGAGGAGAAGTAGGGGAAACACCACCACAGGGCCAGTTGTCGGAGTCATTGTATGTGATGAAATAATTTGCAAGTATGACCCAAGGCCATGGTAGGTCAGAGGGAACCTACATTGGTTGTGGTCAGGTTGCTGGTCAATGGAGAGGGCCACATCGATTGAAGGCCTGGGGAGGGGGTTGTGTTTGTGGCATTGCAGGGCGGGGATCGGGGTGGATTCCTGCGAGGTGGGTCAGGCCGTGGCTGAGTGGAGATGGCAAGGATTCGGTGAATGCGAATGGACAGGAGGGAGATAAGTTGTGAGGACTGTTTCAGATGTAGACCATGAATCCTGGTTCGGTGTTGTGGATGCTCACAGACCTGGTGATCTAGAAGCCTATTAGCAAGCTCGTGGTGTGCCTTCTGTGGAGAATGACAATTTGAACAAACAGCAGGAGAGTCAAAAAGGCAATATTACGCTTAGATAGTCAATGCACTCTTTCTCACTGATCTAGCAGCTGGTAAAACCTTAGGAGACATATCAAAGTTAAGCTATTGGTCTTTTAAATAGGTTAATCTAACTTCTGAAGTACTAACTCAATTAATAATAGATGTTGATGGTATTGGACATGTTGCTCTACAAAATCACGCAGTTATAGGTTTTCTGCTTTTAACATCAGGATTCTGGTTGTGCTGTATTAACTTGTTTGATTATTCTGGATCTATTAATAAGTGCTTTAGACAAAGTAGAACAGTACATTAATAAGATTGCCGTAGTAAAATTAAGGTTTGACACATAGCTTAAATGTTTTGGAATAAGTGGGTAGTTGTTTGATCTTATTAAATAAGGCTTAGTTGCATTATATGTAACTGTGATTGTTGTGTTAATCATGTGCTGTATATTGCAGTGTATTTCAAAGATGATTCAGCGCGCTGTAAATGGGGTCTGGCTGGTTCAAGAACAAAAAGAGGGGAATTGTGGAGGGGTTTCTGTTAGATGGAGATTTGTTACTGAACCAGCCAGGAATTTCAAGGCCAACTCAAAAGCTGAGAGCAGGACCTGCCGTGGGAGAGAAGCAGCTCTACAATAACAAGACCTCAATGTGATGTAAATCAACGGACCTATGAGCAGTGAGACTCCAGCGTGTGGACAGCTCATGAACATAGATGATATCCAATTAGTGAATGCATGATTGGAGCGTGGACGCATGATCAGAGAATAGTTGCATATATAAGGAGGCTTGTTTCTGTAATAAATGGCTTTGCGTGATTCACGTTGAATTGGAATGCTGAGTCCTTTATTCACTCCAACAAACCCCCACAGCTCTGCTCCTGCGGGACCACCAGTGAGGGTCCTATCCCACAGCATGGCAGAGTAGTGGAGGGGACACCAACTCACTGAGGCAGTAGCCATTGGCCAGCCCCTCCGCTTGTACCATGCATGCCACCAACAACCAGCAATTGCCCAAGGAGCTGGGGGGAGAGAGCAGGAGGGTCAGCACCGTGCATCTCCTCCACGTCCCAGAGACAACTCTGGACTCACCTCGGCATCCTGGGTATCCATTCAACTGATCCGGGAGATGGGGTGCTTGGGGATCACCAGGAAGTGGACGGGGTTTTGAGGAGCCACGTCGCAGAAGACCAGGCACTGCTGGGGGGAGCAGGGTGAGCCCCGCACCCATGGGTGTTGCCCACCCCCCCCCTCTCCCCCGTACAGACATGTGCTCTGCTGTCCTGGTTATCTTGTCGACTTCATAGAGCAAGGGTGTCAAACTCATTTTCACCGGGGACTCCTACAGGAGTACATCTATACAGTCCTAAAATTACATTCGGCCCTTTGTAGGCAACCGCAAGGCTGATGTGGTCCCCAGTGAAAATGAGTTTGACACCCCTGTCATAGAGGATTCTGGCAGGCATGCTGCTGCCTGCTGCGCCTTGCCCACCTCCTCGTCCTGCCCGCTGGGCACCGCTAAGCACCACTGAGGCGGAGGGGCACGCGGGCCTTACGACCTCCCCCCATAGGGATGTGGACCCTGTGGCCTAGGGTGGTGGGGGAATGCGGGAGGCACAGGGAGATACACAGGCCAGGGTGATGTGGGGTGCAGTAGGCACATGGGGGCGATTTACATGGAGGTGATATGCATGGGAGTTATGGGGGATGCACGTGGAGGTGAGGGTGGACACACACGGGTGCTCAGAGGCCCAGTGCAGTGCCGTGTGGGTGCTCACTGCAGGGCTCATGCCCGCCGCAGACCTTGCCCCGAGGTGAGAGCAGCGGCGAGTGAGACACAGGGCAAAGGCACGACCAAACCCCCGGCTTCCCTGCACGCAGAGTCCCCCGCATCGCCCAGCCACGCGCCTGCCCACCTCACCACCTATTCGCCTCTGTCACTCCCATGCCTGGACCCTCGGCGCCTTAAAGGGTCCGCACGCCCCCAGGGTCGACACCTCTGAGCACTATGTAGGCATCACCTACGCACCGGCCCGCTGAACCTCTGCCGGAGAGGAACTCGCCGAGCTCGAGTTCCCACTCGACCCTCCCCGCCGCCAGTGCCCCCTCAAAGACCCTGGGGCGAAGGCTGGGCCAGACGGGGTTTATTGGGTGCTTCAGAAGCCCATGCAGGGACGTTTGTGGCGGGGCTGGGAAGCGGAGAAGAGCTGACTCTGGGAGGAGAGGATGGAGAGCTGGCTAGCCTGGCTGCCGGGGGGGGTGAAATTCGGCCCCCACTACCAGGTAGTCCCGCAGTGCCTTCTGCCGCTCAGCGCAGGCTCTGGGAGGAGAACAGAGCTTCGTCGGGTGCCAGCAATGCCGGGGGACTGCCTCGCCCCGCGCCCGCGGAGAACCTTCCCGGGAGAACATGGGGTCTGGCCGGGGAAGAGCGGCGGTGACAGCTCAGCTCCAACAACTCGGACTGGTGGGTGAGGGAGGGGGTGAAGCTGGCTGAAAGGCTGTGACGACCCCGGGCTTGCTTCTGCTGCCTCTCCTGCAGCGCCCACTGCCTCTGAGCCAGGTTGAAGCTCGTCTTTTCTTCCCACCACTGCCTCCAGTCCCTGAACCAGGCTGCCGTCAGACAGGTGCTCAGGGGGACCGGACCCCCTGCCAGCTCCGGGGTCTGTGGCAGGGCTGGGGGCTCCCAGCACTGGATGCAACCCCCTTCCTGCACGGTCTGGCGCAGCCGCTAGCATGCCTGCCTGTGCAGGGTGCTGGAGATCACTGGCACCCCCAGAGGTGCCTGAGGACTGGAGGAAAGCAAATGTCACTCCAGTCTTCAAAAAGGGCAAGAAGGAGGACCCGGGGAACTATAGACCGGTCAGCCTCACCTCCATCCCTGGAAAGGCGATGGAACAACTTATCCTTGGTGCCATCTCAAGGCATATAGAGGATAGAGGGTCATAAGGGGCAGTCAACATGGCTTCACCAAGGGGAAGTCATGCTTAACCAACCTCATAGCCTTTTATGAGGACATAATGAGATGGATAGATGATGGCAGAGCAGTGGATGTGGTCTACCTTGACTTCAGTAAAGCCTTTGACACAGTCTCTCACAGCATCCTCACAGCTAAACTGAGGAAGTGTGATCTGGACAATCAGGTAGTGAGGTGGACTGTGAACTGGCTGAAGGAAAGAAGCCAGAGAGTTGTGGCCAATGGGGCGGAGTCTAGTTGGAGGCCAGTATCTAGTGGAGTACCTCAAGGGTTAATACTGGGGCCTGTATTATTCAATATATGCATCAACGACTTGGATGAAGGAATAGAGTGCACTGTCAGCAAATTTGCTGATGACACTAAACTGGGAGGAGTGGTTGACACGCCAGAAGGCTGTGCTGCCATCCAGCGAGACCTGAACAGTCTGGAGAGTTGGGCAGGAAAAAATTTAATGAAATATAACAAGGGCAAGTGTAGAGTCTTGCATCTGGGCAGGAACAACCCCAGGTTCCAGTATAAGTTGGGAAACGACCTGTTAGAGAGCAGTGTAGGGAAAAGGGACCTGGGGGTCCTGGTGGACAGCAGGATGATCATAAGCCAGCACTGTGCCCTTGTGGCCAGGAAGGCCAATGGCATCCTGGGGTGTATTAGAAGGGGTGTGGTTAGTAGATCGAGAGAGGTTCTCCTCCCCCTCTACTCTGCCCTGGTGAGACCACATGTGGAATATTGTGTCCAGTTCTGGAGTCCTCAGTTCAAGAAGGACAGGGAACTGCTTGAGAGAGTCCAGCGCAGAGCCACAAAGATGTTTAAGGGAGTGGAGCATCTCCCTTATGAGGAAAGGCTGAGGGAGCTGGGTCTCTCTAGCTTAGAGAAGAGAAGAGAAGAGAAGAGAAGAGAAGAGAAGAGAAGAGAAGAGAAGAGAAGAGAAGAGAAGAGAAGAGAAGAGAAGAGAAGAGAAGAGAAGAGAAGAGAAGAGAAGAGAAGAGAGAAGCTGAAGGGTGACCTCATTAATGTTTATAAATATGTAAAGGGTGAGTGTCATGAGGATGGAGCCAGGCTCTTCTCGATGACAATCAATGATAGGACAAGGGGCAGTGGGTACAAACTGGAACACAGGAGGTTCCACTCAAATATGAGAAGGAATTTTTTCACCGTGAAGGTGACAGAGCACTGGAACAGGCTGCCCAGGGAAGTTGTAGAGTCTCCTTCTCTGGAGACATTCAAGACCTGTCTGGATGCCTTCCTGTGTATCCTCATCTAGGTGTTCCTGCTCTGGCAGGGAGATTGAACTAGATGATCTTTCGAGGTCTCTTTCAGTCCCTAACATTCTGTGATTCTGTGAGTCTGTGATTCTCTTTCTGGGTGAAGAGATGCTTCTGGCTGAATGTGGGAGACCGGATGTGCCAGGGGGCTCCCTGCAGCTTTTGATAAGCACCTGCAGCCAGCAGCAGTACCGCAGGGACACAGCTGGGCAAAGCCAGTGCAGGCTGGGGGCTGGCACAGTTCTCCTTGGAGCATTTAGCTTCCTCCTGGGCTACTGTGTGATGGATGCACTTGACCTCCCCCCAACCAAACCAGCAGCAGTTTGTTACAGGCTACAGTTTCCAAATTACAAATGCATGTAAATGCAGATCCATTAGCATTACAACAAACTTTCAAACCCTCACCAGTTTTGAATGTGCCCCCACTCACTGAAGAAACACCAACAGAAGGCGTTTGGTTTACCAATGCCTCAGCAAAAAGGATAAATGGTAAATGGCAATACAAGGCTGCTGCATTCAGTATTACCACTGGTGAACAAGTAATAGAAGAAGGTGAAGGGAATGCACAAGTGAGAGAGTTAAGAACATTTTATGTATAAGAGTCTGGTACATGACTAAAAAAATACTCCCTGTTCATCACGAGGAATTCTTCAATGCTGCAATGACATTTAATATTACTAAAGCTATTTGCTTAAAAAAAGCTTGCACACATTATCATTGCATATATATAATATTAATTTAACACTTAAACCGCTGATCTACAACACACTGCATATTTATGACACAGAGGCAAGAGGTAACTGCACTACCACTCTATGAGCTGATAAAGTGGATTCACTGTAGTCAGGGGGTGGAATGTGACAGATGCACTTGACCCTCCCCCAACCAAACCAGCAGCAGTTTGCTACAGGCTCCAAAGGAGGTAAAGGCCTGAGCTGCAACTAGGCCAAGAATTCCTTTGAGGAAACCCACAAAGGAACAGAATGACATAGTGAACACCAGTAAGTTATGGGTGCAAGGAGTCTTTCCCACTGTATGCAATTTGACTACGAGCCAACCACTTTATTCCATAAATATAACAGCCTGGGTCAGCCTACTTTGAGCTCTCTCTGCTCAACAAGTGTGGCTGTATGGAGATGATATTTTACTACTCACAGATCACTGGATGAGCTCCATATAAATTTCATATAAATCATTTAGCTAAGTAAATGCATATTATAATATTCCACCACCACGTGGCAAGATTCATAATTTTAAGTCTTTTAATGTGTCAGCTGGCAGACTCTTATTTTCCCCATCTTCAAGAGTTGAACTTACCCTCCACACTGACTGAGGTGATATTGTAAACTCAGCAAATTAATAACTCTTAAAACCACTTTTAAGGTTTTAAAAGTAGCATTCCTTTATTCCACACTGGGACCCCACTGGGGATATTCCACCATGAGTGCACCAACAACTGATCATTTTTGCTTTGCTTATATTGACAGAAAAATTACATATTCATTACAGTTCTTGGAAATTTTTAACATAGAGTGCACCTATACCAAGAAATGATTACATAAACATCTAGTTATTTTGCGGTCTTTGCTGCCATCTAGCATTCTTCAGCTTGTATTGCAGACTCTTACAGCCTGGTCGCATTTTCCTCTTCAAGGGTCTTCCCATCGTGTCTGGCAAATGACCTCTCCTCGTTGGCAACTCCTCGATCAAGTGCAGTATATACCTACTTATATAAGCTATTATTTGAGCCACACCTGTGTTTTTTTCTAATTAATTATTACTTTATCATCCTGTTTCAGGTCCTCCTTCTAAAGACTGGATCCTGTTCCTAAAGAATATGTTGTAAATCTCTAATACAAGGTCTGCTTACATAGTGAACTTCAGGTGGAATTTAAATAAATACCATTTTTTTAATGAAGTCAAACCAGATTCAACTTCTGTAGCAGGGAGAGAGACATGAGTGTGTTGCGGTTGAGACGGACAAACGACATAGACCAAGTTGCAAATGATTTGGCTGCTTTGTCGCTTTCAGGCACCTTTATCATAGCTTGATATGCGAGGTCTCTTGACTGCCTCAGGATTTCAGGAATTTATCGTGCCTGTAGTTGTGGTGTGCCAATTAGTGTCTCTTCCAAGAGCTGGGGGGTAAATCCCAGCTTTTTGGTAAGTTCGGTTTACGCTCTGAAACTCTACCCCCACCCTCAGGAATTTGCTCTGCAGCAGCGTGGGAGGGGGGCGGGGGCAGACTGGGGGGACCTAAATTTATAGGAATTACGTTATTTAGCTCAGTCTGGCTCACCACAGGAGGATCCTCCCCACCTAAATCTCCAGGCAAGGGGGGATAGGAAAAAAAAATGTCCACTTTTTCCTTCTGCGACTGATAGCGGCGGGGCAGAAGGTTGAACTGTGATTAATGGTGGTGACGCAGATGGCGGAACCGCGACTGATGATGGTGGAGCAGACGTTTGAGCCGTGATTGATGACAGCGGAGCAGTCGGTTGAACGCACTGCTCTGACCGGTGCTCCGGGGGCCCCTCCCGAGATCGTATATAACCCAACGCTGTTTTTTCATGTGAGTCTTTCATAGCTTTTATCTGATTTCGGGGCCACACATACGTACGCTCCTCCTCTATTCCTTTTAACTTTCCAAGAAAGTGTCGCGGATCCTTATCCGTATCAGATCATATGGACTTGGGCGGTGTTGACGAACCTTTAGTAACAGGGGGGGTCGGAGTAGTACTTAATCTCGCCTTTTCCTCCGAATCTGGCCCAGGAGAGCCAGGAAGACCATCCCTCCCCACTGTCTCTGCATGTTTCCGTTGCTCTTTTAATCCTCTGAAAGTCTCTAGCAACAAGTGACATGTTGTTAACAGTTCAGTTGTTTCTTTGCATCTTTCACTAGTGCTTTGCCCCATAGTAACACAGTCCTTCCTTCGTAAAGTCAGTTCCAGAGGGCTAATACCCTGCTTCTTCAGAAGCAACTTTCATGTAGATAATATAATACCCCCCCCGTTCCCGGTAGCTCACCAACTCTTAGTGTGGTGTCTTTTCAACGATCCGGATCTTCGGTAGCTCTCCTCGGCTGCTCTATCAGCTGTACCGGGCTCCGTCTCCACAGCTCGTCTTCAGCTGTCACAGCTTCACCGCTGTCTCTTCTTCATGCGAGATCCTTCTTCATACAGGATCACGTAGGGGTCACCATATGTCACGGCTGAGACGGACAAACGACATAGACCAAGTTCTTCCAGGATGAAAGTAGTAGATGCCATTTATTGCCACAAGTGCATTTTTATACAGTTTTACCAATTCATGTGTCTCTTCACTATTGTTTACAAGTTACAGCAGTAACATCTCATTGGCTAATTTTGCTATCATCAGTGTTACTCTTCTATCCCCTTCTCTCTCACGGGTACATCCTTAATATCTCCGGATACTCCTTTACTCCCATCTTTCTCATGGGTAGGCCTTCATATCTTCAAGGCTAATTTCTCTTACCATGCCCTCCGTCAGGGAATCCACGTACCCACCGTAGTCCCCCACACTAGGGCTAGGATCACAGTCATGACAGGCAGGGTCCTCTTCAGATGCCGGTCACCTGTTCTGTCTGCCCCTCCTTGCAGGTACACCCCTCTCATTTATGGAACGTGCAAAAATTATCAGCAACCTTGGCTGGACCTCTTCTGCATACCATTGTTACCATTATCAGGTCTGGAGCAAACAGTGTCTGGAAAACATGCAGCCAACTTCAGAAAAGTGCAGTTACTTAGAAGAACTTAGCCAAAAGGAAAATTCACTGAAAGAGAACTGGTCTTGGTTTAAACAAAACCAGGACAGAAGGCATCTGCATGTGTGAGACTATAATGTTAGCAATAGTAAAAGACTTTCTCCTGAACTGGGAAACAGGGGGTTGAGTTATTTCATTTTGTGGTCAGTCTCTACAGAAACAGTGATTTGGTAAACCAACTTTTAACTTGTATACAATATAAAGTGAAGACAGTTAGTTCACACTTTATTTTGGTATGCATATGTGATCATGCAGTTGAGGAGGAGAAAGATCAATGAAATAGAAGTGAACGTGTTTGTAGAGATAACTAGAAAAAACTGTCACCTGCCAAAAAATGACACATAACCATTTTCTTTATTATCAGGCAAAGAGGCAATAAAAGCATTTTCTGGGAGTATTAATTTCAAATAAAAGTGGTGTGCAGAAATGAACTGGTTGTTGAGACTAGGGAAGGTGGGAAATGCTGCGTGCCTGTATGTCATTGTTTAGCCCTGGTTTTCCCAGCCAGCAGCTAGAACCACATGCTGCTCACTCACCCCTCCCCTGCCCCCAGTGGGATGGAGAGGAGGATTTAAAAAAAAAAAAGCAATAAAGGCAAAAAACTCGTGGGTTTAATCAGGCAGCAAGGAGAAAAGAAAGAACAAATAAGCGGTAACATAACAGCACTGGTCAAGGAACCCACAAAGACGATAGTCTCCAGCAAGTGATGAGCACAGCAGTGACTGCAGAGGAACCACGGGAGGTTTAAACGCGGTGAACCGACGTGCACAGCAGTGGCTATGGTAAGAACTGAGGCTGGGCATGGATTGGAGAGAGGAGGGGGAGATTCCGATCCTGCCAAAAGAGTCGCAGTGAAAGTGCTGATCTCGAGAGAGGGGCTGACCCGGAAGGGGCGTTGCCAAGAGCAACCGGGGAAGATTTAAATGTCCTCCTAGGGAGCACAGGTAACCAGGTCTAGTGAACAGGGCAGAAGCAGTTCGTGCAGGCAGTTTAAGCAGGCAAGGCAAGCTCAAGTGATTTATCTCACTTGGTTGTTGTCACCCTCACAGAAGGAGCTGACTATGGTATCCACTTGGGGCAAAGGTGAGTACTCTGCACTCAACAGGAAAGAGGCAGCAACTCAGACAGAGCTGCTATGGGAACATGCAGCTACCCAGATCTCAGGCTGCAGAGAATGCCAGAGCCTTTCACTGGTATGGAGTGGTAATACAGAAAACAGTTGTGTGAGGTGTGAGCAGGTGGATGACCTGCTCAGTCTGGTAGTGGAGCTGAGAGAAGAGGTGGAAAGGTTGAGAAGTATCAGGGAGCTGAAAAAGAAAATTGACCGGTGGGATCAAGCCCTGGCTGCCCAGGGGCGGGTAAGACCACCAGCAAGAAACAAAGATCAAGGGATTCCTGTGTCCTCCCCTTGCCTGACTGAAGAAAGCAGGTCAAGGGAAAGGGATGAATGGAAGAAAGTCCACACACAGGGTGGCAGGAAAAACACCCTCCCCACCTTCCTAGGTGCTGCTGTCCAACAGGCATGAGGCTCAGGATGTGGAATGCAGCAACATGAGGAATAAGGGGAAATAGCAGTGAGTTCCTGCCCCGGGGCAGAAAGAGGAGGGTTCCTACTGTGACCACTCCACCCCTCCAGGTTCCCTTGCAAAGCAGGTATGAGGCCTTGTAAGTGGAACTAAACAACAACATTGAGGGAGGTGGTTCCATTAAGTTGGAGGTGCTGCAGAGGATAAGTCACCCTGCACCCTCCATTAAAACAGCTCCCACAAAGAAAAAAAGGTGGGTTGTGGTTGTAGGAGATGTCCTATATGCAGGCCCACTTCTTAGGAAAGTCTGCTGTCTCCCTGGGGCCAGGGTCAAAGATGTAAAAAGGAAACTTCCTGCCCTGGTTAGGCCCTCAGACTACTATCCATTAATAATTTTTCAGGTAGGCAGTGATGAAAACTAAAGACAATCAAGAGAGACTTCAGGGCCTTGGGATGACTGGTCAAGGTATCAGGAGCACTGTCCCAACAGTTGCAGGGTACAACAAGGAAAGATACAGGAAGAGACAGCAGATTAATACCTGGCTACAGGACTGGTGTCACTGACAGAATTTTGGGTTTTTTGATCATGGGCCAGCTTGCAGGGTACATCAAGGAAAGATACAGGAAGAGACAGCAGATTAATACCTGGCTACAGGACTGGTGTCACTGACAGAATTTTGGGTTTTTTGATCATGGGCCAGCTTACATGGCACCTGGCCTGCAAATGACAAATGGGATGCACTTGTCTCAAAAGGGGAAAAGGATCCTGGGGCAGGAGTTAGCAGGACTTATTGAGAGGGCTTTAAACTAGATTTGAAGGGGGAGGAAACCAGGTGTGGCAGAGGCAAACCCAAGGGTGACATGCCAGCATCTGAGGGTAGTGCTAATGAGGCCCTTGGGTCTGCTGACCCCGTGGAATCAATGGCTCAGCTGAACTGCATCTATATGAATGCACACAGCATGGGCAACAAACAGGAAGAACTGGAAGCCCTTGTGAGGCAGAGAAACTATGATTTAATTGACATCTCAGAAACATAGTGGGATGAGTCTCATAACAGGAGCACTGCAGTGGATGGCTATAAACTCTTCAGAAGGGGTAGGCGAGGAAGGAGAGGAGGTGGGGTAGCCATGTATGTTAGGGAGGGTTTTGATTGTCTGGAACTTGAGGAGGGTGATGATAGGGTTGAGTGTCTATGGGTGAGAATAAAGGGGAAGGGCAACAAGGCAGACATCCTGGTGGGGGTCTCTTACAGACCAGGATAAAGAGGCAGACAAAATATTTTGCAGGCAGCTGGGAGAAGTCTCCTGATCACTAGCCCTTGTTCTTATGGGGGAGATCAACCTACCAGATGTCTGCTGGAAAAAAAACACAGCAGAGAGGAAGCAGTCTAGGAGGCTCCTGCAGTGCATGGAAGACAACTTCCTGACAGAGCTGGTTAGTGAGCCAACTAGGGAAGGAGCCCCACTGGATCTCTTGTTTGTAAATAGAGAAGGGTTCGTGGGCAACATGTTGGTTGGAGGTCACCTTAGGCACAGTGATCGTGAAATGATTGAGTTAGTTATCCTTGGAGGAGTTAGAAGGGTAGTTAGCAGAACTGCTACTTTAGGCTTCCGAAGGGCAGACTTCGACCTCTTCAGAAGGCTGGTTGACAGAGTCCCTTGGGAGACAGTCCTGAAGGACAAAGGACTCCAGGAAGTCTGATCTCCCTTCAAGAAGGTAATCTTAGAGGCTCAGGAGCAGATAGTCCCAGTGTGCTGGAAGGCAAGCCGGTGGGGAAGGAGGTCAATCTGGCTGAATAGAGAGCTGCGTCTGGAACTTAGGAATAAAAAGAGAATTTATGACCTTTGGAAGGAGGGGCGGGCCACTCAAGAGGAATACAAGAATTCTGTGAGGCTATGCAGGGAGAAAATCAGAAGGGCCAAAGCCCAACTAGAGCTAAGCCTGGCCACCACTGTGAAAGGCAACAAGAAATGTTTCTATAAATTCATTAGGTCGGGAGAGGTTCTCCTTCACCTCTACTCTGCCTTGGTGAGACCACACGTGGAATATTGTGTCCAGTTCTGGGCCCCTCAGTTCAAGAAGGACAGGGAACTGCTGGAGAGAGTCCAGCGCAGGGCAACAAAGATGATTAAGGGATGTCACGGCTGAGATGGACAAATGACATAGACCAGTTTCTTCCAGGATGAAAGTAGAAGATACCATTTATTGCCACAAGTGCATTTTTATACAGTTTTACCAAGTCATGTGTCTCTTCACTATTGGTTACAAGGTACAGCAGTAACATCTCATTGGCTAATTTTGCTATCATCCATGTTACTCTTCTACTCCCTTCTCTCTCAAGGGTACATCCTTAACATCTCCGGATACTCCTTTACTCCCATCTTTCTCACGGGTAGGCCTTAATATCTTCAAGGCTAATTTCTGTTCCCATGCCCTCCGTCAGGGAATCCAAGGACCCACCGTAGTCCCACAAAGGGAGTGGAACATCTCCTTTATGAGGAAAGGCTGAGGGAACTGGGTCTCTTTAGCTTGGAGAAGAGGAGACTGAGGGGTGACCTTATTAATGTTTACAGATATATAAAGGGTGAGTGTCATGAGGGTGGACCCAGGCTCTTCTCAGTGACAACCAATGGTAAGACAAGGGGTAATGGGTTCAAACTGGAACACAAGAGGTTCCACTTAAATTTGAGAAGAAACTTCTTCACAGTGAGGGTAGCAGAACACTGGAACAGGCTGCCCAGGGAGGTTGTGGAGTCTCCTACTCTGGAGACATTCAAAACCCGCCTGGACACATTCCTGTGTAGCTTCATGTAAGTGTTCCTGCTCCAGCAGGGGCATTGGACTAGATGATCTTTTGAGGTCCCTTCCAATTCCTAACATTCTGTGTTTCTGTGAACAAGAAGAGGGCTAAGGAGAATCTCCATCCCCTGATGGATGCAGAGGGAAACAGTGACAGAGGATGAGTGAAAGGCTGAGGTACTAAATACCTTCTTTGCCTCAGTCTTTAACAGTCAGAACAGTTGTGCTTCAGGTACCCAGCCCCCTGAGCCAGAAGACAGGGATGGGTAGTAAGATGAAGCCCTAATAATTAAAGAGGAAATTGTTAGCGACCAGCTACACCACTTGGACACGCACAAGTCTATGGGGCCAGATGGGATACACCCAAGGGTGCTGAGGGAGCTGGTGGAGGTGATCACTAAACCACTTTCCATTTTCGGTCAGCAATCTTGGCTAACTGAGGAGGTCCCAGTTGACTAGAAGTTGGCAAACGTGATGCCTATCTACAAGAAGGGTCGAAAGGAGGATCTGGGCAACTGGAGACCTGTCAGTCTAACCTCGGTGCCAGGGAAGGTCCTGGAGCAGATCATCCTGAGGGGCATCACATGGCACATACAAGAGAACCATATTATCAGGTCCAGTCAACATGGGTTTATGAAAGGCAGGTCCTGTTTGACCAATCTGATCTCCTTCTATGACAAGGTGACCCAACTAGTAGATGAGGGAAAGGCTGTGAATGTTGTGTACTCAGGCTTCTGTAAGGCCTTTGACACCGTATCCCACAGCATTCTCCTGGAGAAGCTGGCCTGGATGGCCTGGATGGGTGCACTCTTTGATGGGTAAAGAACTGGTTGGAGGACCAGACCCAAAGAGCTGTTGTGAATGGAGTCAAATCCAGTTGGTGGCCAATCACAAGTGGTGTTCCCCAGGGCTTATTAATGGGGCCAGTTCTGTTTAATCTCTTTATCAGTGATCTGGATGAGGGTATTGAGTGCACCCTTGCTAAGTTTGCAGATGACACCAGGTTGGGTGGGAGTGTTGATCTGTTGGATGGTAGGAAGGCTCTACAGAGGGATCTGGACCAGCTGGAACATTGGGCTGAGGCCAGTTTTATGAAGTTTAACAAGGCCAAGTGCCAGATCCTGCACTTGGGTCACAACAACCCCATGCAACGCTACAGTCTCGGGGAAGAGTGGCTGGAAAGCTACTTGGCAGAAAGGGATCTGGGGATGTTGATTGACAGCAGGCTGAATATAAGCCAGCAGTGTTCCCAGGTGGCCAAAAAGACCAACATCATCCTGACTTCTCCCTGGATAGATGAACTTAGTAAATACGGGTATGGTTTTCCTGAAAGTCTGATCTTCCATGATTTTTGATCATCTGAACTTAGAGCTCTTACAGGTTGTGGAATAATTACTGAGGGAGTAAATTACAGAAACTAATTATGAAGGATCCACTTATTGAGAAGTTATATCCACATCTTCAGCATATAAGGCAGCTGCACGGCAGGGAAGAAATAAATCTGCTCTGTATGGTTTCACTCCCCCACCTGGCCTGCATTCTTAGATGGTAGTGCATGGGGAAGCCCAATGTACTGGCAGTTAAGAAGTATGGGGGAGTGGATTGGTGTGAAGATACTGCAGCCTGTGTAAAAAGGCAGGTACAGGAACCAGATGGTATAGCTGCTGCCAATTTTTAAGATAAGGTATAGCTGCTGTCAGTTAAAAAGAATAAATGTTCATCCAAAGTGCTAGTTACTGAGCGAAAAATTTGTCTGGTGGATGAACTTTGCTCATTATAATCTCACTACAATACCAAAACACACCTCCATCTCAAAGGATACCTACCTCCAGTGCAATTTTAAGCATGCTCAGTATCACCATTTACTGCAGGGTGACAATAAACCATGGCAGATGCTCTCTGTTAACCCCCTGCCCTCCCTTCTAAGGAAAGGTAACGGGAGGAAAAGGGAGAGAGACTTACAAGTTGGAAATGTTTTAAATGCTTTACTAATACAAAATATACAAAACCAATCTTGAATTTCCCAGGGTAGTGCAGCATTGCCCATGGTGGAGCTGGTGTGGCTCCAGCGGCTGCAGGACAGGCACCCAGAAGTCCTGGGCTGGAATCCACAGTAAACCAGAATGAGATTCAGGAATGCAAGGTCTGGAATCAGGCCTTGGATCACAGGTGTGAAAGGCAGGGTCCTCTTCAGATGCCAGCCATGGTCGAAGAGAGCGAGACCCTTGTGATCTCCCACTTATACAGGGTGTATGACGTGTATGGGATGGAATACTCAGTTGGTCGATTTTAGTCACCTGCCCTGTTTGCCCCTCTTTGCAAATACAGAATCACAGAATGTTAGGAACTGGAAGGGATCCCGCAAGATCATCTAGTCCAATCCCCCTGCCAGAGCAGGAACACCTAGATGAGGTTACACAGGAAGGCGTCCAGGTGGGTTTTGAATGTTTCCAGAGAAGGAGACTCCACAACCTCCCTGAGCAGCCTGTTCCAGTGCTCTGTCACCCTCACTGTGAAGAAGTTTCTTCTCAAATCTAAGTGGAACCTCTTGTGTTCCAGTTTGAACCCATTACCCCTTGTCCTATCATTGGTTGTCACCAAGAAGAGCCTGGCTCCATCCTTGTGACACTCACTCGTTGTATATTTGTAAACATTAATAAGGTCGCCCCTCAGTCTCCTCCAAGCTAAAGAGACCCCAGCTCCTTCCGCCTTTCCTTATAAGGGAGATGCTCCACTCCCTTAATCATCTTTCTGGCTCTGTGCTGGACTCTTTCAAGCAGTTCCCTGTCCTTCATGAACTGAGGGGCTCAGAACTGGACACAATATTCCAGATGTGCTCTCACCAGGGCAGAGCAGAGGGGAAGGAGAACCTCTCTCAACCTACTAACCACCCCCCTTCTAATACACCCCAGGATGCTGTTGACCTTCCTGGCCACAAGGGCACAGTGCTGGCTCATGGTCATCCTGCTCTCCACCAGGACCCCCAGGTCCCTTTCCTCTACACTGTTCTCTAATCGGTCGTTCCCCAACTTATACTGGAACCTGGGATTGTTCCAACTCAGATGCAAGACTCTACACTTGCCCTTGTTATATTTCATTAAATTTTTCCCCACCCAACTCTCCAGCCTGTCCAGGTCTCTCTGGATGGCAGCACAGCCTTCTGGCGTGTCAGCTATTCCTCCCAGTTTGGTGTCATCAGCAAACTTGCTGATAGTACACTCTAGTTCCTCAACCAAGTCATTGATTAATATATTGAATAGTACTGTTCCCAGTACTGACCCTTGAGGCACTCCACTAGATACAGGCCTCCAGCTAGACTCCGCCCCATTGACCACGAGTCTCTGGCTTCTTTCCTTCAGCCAGTTCCCAGTCCACCTCACAACTTGATCATCCAGTCCACACTTCCTCAGTTTAGCAGCGAGGATGCTGTGGGAGACTGTGTCAAATATTTTGCTGAAATCAAGACAGACCACATCCACTGCTTTGCCATCATCTAGCCACCTCGTTATGTCCTCATAAAAGTCTATCAGGTTGGTCAAGTATGACTTTCCCTTGGTGAAGCCATGTTGACTGGCCCTAATGACTCTCTTATTCTTGATATGCCTTGAGATGGCACCAAGGATAAGTCGTTCCATCACTTTCCCAGAGATGGAGGTGAGGCTTTCCTCCAGTCCTCAGACACCTCTCCCATTTCCCAAGACTTGGCAATGATGATTGAGAGTGACCTAGCAATGACCTCAGCCACCTCCCTCAGCACCCGTGGGTGCACCCCATCTGGACCCATGGATTTATGAATGTCCAGATTGCTTAACTGCTCCCTAACCGAGTCCTCAACAACTAAGGCAGACTCCTCCATTGTCCTGACTTCCTCTGGGGCCTCAGGGGTACGGGGCTCCGCAGGACAGCCTCCAGCAGTGTAAACAGAAACAAAGAAGGCATTCAGTAACTCTGCCTTCTCTGTATCTTCTGTCACCAGGGCACCCACCTCATTCATCAGTGGGCCTACATTGCCTTTGGTGTTAGTTTTATCTCCCATGTATTTGAAGAAGCTCTTTCTGTTGTCCTTGACTGCTCTTGTAAGGTTTAATTCTAAGGAGGCCTTAGCATTTCTTGTTGCTTCCCTACATCCTCTGACAACAGCCTTATATTCTTCCCAAGTGGCCAGCCCCTCCTTCCATGATCTGTAAACTCTTCTCTTCCACTTCAGTTTGCCCAGCAATTCCCTGTTTAACCAAGCATGTCTCCTGGCTCCCTTCCTTGACTTCCTACCTGTCAGGATGCTCTGATCTTGAGTTTGGTAGAAGCAGTTCCTGAATGCTAACCGACTATCTTGGGCCCCTTTACCTTCAAGCAGCCTTGCCCATGGGATTTCTCCTAGCAATTGTTTGAAAAGGCCAAAGTTTGCCCTGCTGAAGTCCAGGGTTGCAATTCTGCTTGCTATTCTGTTCCTGCCACATGAGATCCTGAACTCCACCATCTCATGGTTGCTGCAGCCAAGGCAGCCCTCAACCTTTACTGCTTCAACCAAACCCTCCTTGTTAGTGAGGATGAGGTCCAGTAGCACTCCTCTCCTAGTTGGCTCATCCACCATTTGCATCAGGAAATTATCATCGATGCACTGGAGGAACCTCCTGGACTGTGGCTGGCTGGCCGAGTAGTCCTTCCAGCAAACATCAGGGTAGTTAAAATCCCCTGCAACAACCAGGACCTCTAATTGTGAGGCTGTTCTCAGCTGCCTGTAGAATGCCTCATCAACTTCCTCACCCTGATCTGGTGGCCTGTAATAGACACCCACAATAATATCACCCCTGCCATTCCCCTCTCACAGGACATGCAAAATTTTATCACTAACCTTAGCTGCTATAGCAATAAATCTAAACCTGGGCCTCTTCTGCATACCGTTGGTACCCTTATTTGGTGTCAGAAGTGTGATAAGAACCCATACCTGGATTGTTCCCTGTTGTTGAATTTACTAAAAGATTATAAGGCTTGCCCGAGTCCTGAGGGTCTTAAGTGGGCCTCTGGATTCTGGTCGTGTCCAGATATTGTAACTCAGCGAATAAGGAACTTGGCAAAAGAAAATAGGTTTAAGCTCGGAAAAGGTAAAGCAATTGTGTGTGCTGTATTAGGTGCAGCATTGATAGCTGGTCAGAAAGATAAAGAAACTGACCAGGCGGTGATTAAGTCATTGCAGACAGAATTGGCAGTAGAGTGTTCTAAGTGGCAACAAGCAGAAAAAGAGTTGGCTGATAACAAACGAATCATAGAAAATTTGCAGAACAATTAACGAGATGCCTTTTCAAGAGAAAGGCAGATAAGCTTGAAATTGGCTAATTATGAAGATTTGGAAAGTGATCCGGGGTTTTCCAACCCAGTAAAAGAAACTTCTCTTACAGCAAGGGATGTAGCTCCTCTTTACCCGTGGAGAGAATTGGAGGTTGTGTCAAAATGCGATCCTACTCCCAAGCTTCGGCCACTTGTTAAAACTGAAATTGTACATGACGGTGGGGAAGCCGAGCCCACCATTGTCACTAAAGAAATACCGTATACAGTCACTGAGCTAGTAAAGTTACAGGAAAAATATAGCAGGCTGGCTACGGAGACTGAGACGGAATACGTGTGGAGAGTTTCTCTGACTGGTGGTGGCAGAATAAGGCTTTCTGAGGAAGAATCTCGAGGATATTGGGGTCCTGGCGTATTTCTAACAGTAGAAGATGACAGGGAGCCTTGGTCCCTGACCCAGAGAGCTGTGTATTGGGCCGGTGGTTTAGACCCTTTGGAGAGGGGAGACCCACTTGCTATTCCTACCTCTGGGGTAAGCCAGCTTACTGAGAGCATTCAGAAAGCAGCTTGTCTTCAGCTGATGCATGATAGGCATTTGGTTCCTCACCAGCCCTCTCCAATGTTGCTGTTTGCTGACCCTGACAGGATGACCCCCTTAATTAGAGGGTTACCTGACTCGTTAAAAGTCTATGCCATACAAATCCAAGATCGTCTGAGAGCCACCACAGCAGGGGGGCCTCAGGCTGGACCGGGTCTCTCTTGGGGAGAGATTGCACGGGAGTTGATTAATTATGGCCAGCGTATGGGGTTCGTCGGTAAAGACGTTAAGTCTCAAGTAGCAGTGTGCCGAACTGAAGTAGAGGCAAAATTCCCTTGCCCCCGATCTAAGAATTTTACAGGGGTAGGTTAAAGGCATCAGTGTTGGAAATTAGGTCTGGATAAAGGTATTCCCCGAGAACTGATGGATGGTTTGCCCCTCCCCAATTTACAGCTGCTTGTAAAGATGTGGAAACCAGCAAAAACAGATCAACCAGGAAAGCTACAACATAGAAATAACCTGTGGCTATGGTTGGACAGTATGATGAGAATGCTACTAGACTGATATACCAACTGTTACTCTGATCAAGAAAATGCAGGGAATGAATTTAAGTCTTAATAGGCCATGATCCTTTTGTCATATATGTACCATTTGTCAAATTAATTCTGATATTTTTTTATCTGCAATCTATATCCTTGTAATTTGCACTAGCTGATTTTCTTAATAGCACAACTTTTGGCACGCATAAATGTAAATTTCTGCAGAACCTGCAAGTCTTTAACATCAGGTCATAGGCCATACTTGTATTTGGTCTGATCCTACATACTTGCACAGTTTTTATTGATGGTTCAGGAAAGTCTCATAAAGCTGTAGTGGTCTGGTGTGAAGATAACAATTGGCATCATTTTGTTAAAATTGTTGAAGGTTCAACCCAATTAGTGGAACTTGGCACAGTTTTGCATGCCTTAGAGTTTTTTAGGGAGGAACCTCTAAATTTGGTTCATCAACAACCATCAACAAAAACTGTGTGAGCATTTTGAATAAGACCGAATACAAGTACGGTCTATGGTCTGATATCAAAGACATGCAGATTTTGAAGCAATTTACATTTAGGCATGCCAAAAGCTATGCTGTTAAGAAAATCAGCTAGTGCAATTTGCAAGGACAGAGATTGTGAATAAAAAAATCAAAATCTGCTTTCACAAAAGGTACTTATATGACAGACAGATCGCGACCTACTAAAGCCTGAATCCGTTCTCTGCCTTTTTTGATCAGAGTAACAATCAATTCCAGGGGCGCAGTAATAGTTTTACGAAAAGAATTGGGCAAAAAAATCCATTCCAAGTATATCTGTCTGTTTGCATTCTCATTATACTGTCCCACAATAGCCACAAGTTGTTTCTATGTTGTAGCTATAAATAGACAAATCGCAAGTCCAATCGAATGTAGTTAGCTTGTAAGGCTGTCATAAATTTATTCATCGAAGTTTCTAACTCCATTTTGGCTGTCATATTTATTGGATATTGTTTTCCCTTACTGGATCGAAGTCCTGTTTCAGTTCTATCAGTGTAGTGTTTGATTTATCGAAACATTGGCTGTTAATACTAGTGGAAATACAGCATTCAAAATTTCCTTGGAGCTTTCTCACTTGAAGCAAGCAGATCTGCACCATCCAAGCAGCTTCTTGTAGGACATGCAACTAAACAGAATTCTCAGAAAACGTTATTTGAGGTTACAATTACTTAACAAACCTTGACCCAAGAGAGGTATAGGGCTTTCTGTCAAGTACAAGAATTCATATGGTAAAACTTTGTTCCAAATTTGACATTCCATTTGTCTCAAAAAATGGCCTTTCTTTCATTCTCTCCCATGATCTCAAAGACTATCACAGTGAATTTACTAAGAAGTCTTTCACAACAAGTTACCACAGAATAAGTCTGTTAAAAAAAAAAAAATATTTTTTTTTTAGTTTAATTTCCCAGTTTCATTAGAACTGTGGATCTGCTAAGGATGCCTTTAAACTTCACCCTCCAGACTGCTCTATTCAGTATTACAACATCACTGCAGTGGGGGGGACAGAAAACCTCCCTTTCACAGCCCTGAAAGCGGGCAGCCAGGTTTTTCCTTTTTTTTTTTCCTTTCTCTTCTTGCTACGGTTTAGATATGGCGAAGGCCATGCAGCTAGCATAATCACTGGTATGAAGTAGGAGGCTTTGGCAAACTCCTCAGTTACAATGAGCTGAGTTTATCTTGCAGCTTGACACAGGCCTGACATTTATGTTCAAATACAGGCCTGGGATATTTTGCTTTTTTGTTTTACCATTTCATTACAACCATAATACACTTCTTACGCAATTCCAAGTAGCTCAGCAATAGTTACATTCCTTAGCTCCATTTACCTTTAAAAATTTACATATGTCAAAAACCAGCATATTAAACATCAATCCATTATTCCATTTTCCTAAATCCAAATCAGTTCATATTCTAGCAACTTTTAAATACAACCTCTTCCAAATTCACATCTATCATTGCATTTAGTTTTAGTTCCCATACCTCCAACAAACACATAAATTCAATGCGAATCAGAGTTTAACAACTTCAGTTATTTTCTCATCTCAAAATTATTAGATAACAATAAGAGCAATTACTCTAATGTATAAGGATGCATCCTAAGGGGGAGAAAGGTGGTATTTTAGCAATGGAACCGTTTCCCATTTTTTAATTATCTCCCCCAAACAAAATTCTTTTGGTGTTGGAGCGATAAAGGACTCAGCATTCTGATTCAATGTGAATCACGCAAAGCCATTTATTACAGAAACAAGCCTCCTTATATACGCAACTATTCTCTAATCACGCATCCACGCTCCAAGCATGGATTCGCTAAATGAGTATCATGGGCAGTCCACACGCTGGAACCCCACCGATGATAGGTCCGACGACTCACGCCATGCTGAGGCCCTGTTAATGAAGAAACGCCCCTCTTTCTCACAGCAGATTCTGTTCTCAGCTTCTCGAAGTGGCCTTGAGATTCCTTTGGACCTGACTAATTCAACAACATATCTCCATCTAACAAAACCACTCCACAATTCCCCCTTTTTGTTCTTGAATTAGTCAGACCCCTTAAACAGCATGCTGAATCGTCTTTGAAATATACTGCAACATAGAACACGTGATTAACAACATAATTACAATTACATATAATGTAATTAAGATCAAACAAATACCCACTTATTCCAAAACTTATAAGCTATATGTCGGGCTGTAGCATGAGGTACGGCATATGTTTCCAACCATCCAGTGGTTGCTTCCACCATTGTAAGTACATAACGCTTACCTTGACGTGTTTGTGGAAGTGTAATATAATCAATCTGCCAAGCTTCTCCATACTTATACTTTAACCATCGCCCCCCATACCATACAGGCTTTAACCGTTTCGCTTGTTTGATTTCGACGCAAGTTTCACATTCATGAATAACCTGTGAAATAGTGTCCATAGTTAAATCCACCCCTCGATCACGAGCCCATTTGTATGTTGCATCTCTACCTTGATGCCCTGAAGCATCATGGGCCCCCCGAGCTAGGAAAAGTTCACCTTTATGTTGCCAGTCCAAGTCCACCTCAGCTACTTTAATCTTAGCAGCTTGATCCACTTGTTGGTTGTTTAGATGTTCCTCGGTGGCTCGACGTTTAGGTACATGAGCATCTACATGCTGAACTTTCACAGGCAGGCTCTCTAGCTGAGCAGCAATGTCTTGCCACAGTGTGGCAGCCCAAATGGGTTTACCTCTGCGCTGCCAGTTGCTTTTCTTCCATTGCTGTAGCCACCCCCACAAGGCATTTGCTACCATCCGTGAGTCAGTATAAAGTATTGGCCACTTCTCTCGTTCAGCAATGTCCAAAGCCAGCTGGATGGCTTTCACTTCTGCAAACTGACTGGATTCACCTTGTCCTTCAGTGGCTTCTGTAACTTGTCGTGTGGGACTCCACACAGCAGCTTTCCACCTTCGATGTTTTCCTACAAGACGACAGGATCCATCTGTGAACAGTGCATACTGCTTATCAGTCTCTGAAAGCGTATTATACGGTGGTGCTTCTTCAGCACGTTTTACTTCCTCCTCATCTGGAGACATCCCAAAGTCTTTACTTTCTGGCCAGTCTGTAATAACTTCTAATATCCCTGGACGGTTGGGACTTCCAATTCGAGCTCGTTGCGTGATCAGTGCAATCCATTTACTCCACGTAACTTCGGTTGCATGATGTGGAGAGGGAACCGTCCCTTTGAACATCCAGCTCAGCACCGGCAGTCGAGGTGCCAGGAGGAGCTGTGCTTCAGTGCCGATCACTTCTGAAGCAGCTCAAACTCCTTCATATGCTGCTAGTATCTCCTTTTCAGTTGGAGTATAGTTGGCCTCAGATCCTTTGTATCCTCGACTCCAAAAACCTAAGGGTCGACCTCGGGTTTCTCCTGGTGCTTTCTGCCAGAGGCTACAGGTAAGTCCATTATCTCCGGCTGCGGTGTAGAGCACATTTTTAACATCTAGTCCAGTTCGGACTGGTCCAAGGGCCACCGCATGAGTTATCTCACGCTTAATTTGTTCAAAGGCTTGTCGTTGTTCAGGGCCCCACTCGAATTGCTTCTTTTTACGAGTCACTCACAATGTGGCTGTAGTCAGGAATATGCATTCTCCAAAAACCTACAACGCCCAAGAAAGTCTGTGTCTCCTTTTTATGAGTAGGTGGAGACATTGCTGCAATTTTGTTGATCACATCCATTGGGATCTGACGACGGCCATCTTGCCATTTTATTCCTAAAAACTGGATCTCTCGTGCAGGTCCCTTGACCTTGCTCCGTTTTATGGCAAAACCAGCATCCAAAAGAATATGAATTATTCTCTCACCTTTCTCGAAGACTTCTTTCGCTGTGTCGCCCCATACGATGATGTCATCAATATATTGCAAGTGTTCTGGAGCTTCACCTTGCTCCAGCGTGGTCTGGATCAGTCCATGGTAGATGATAGGACTGTGTTTCCACCCCTGGGGCAAGCGATTCCATGTATACTGGATGCCCCTCCAGGTGAAAGCAAACTGCGCCCTGCACTCTGCTGCTACAGGAATAGAGAAAAATGCATTAGCAATGTCAATTGTAGCATACCACTTGGCTGCCTTTGACTCCAGTTCAAATTGCAGTTCTAGCATGTCAGGCACAGCAGCACTCAGTGGTGGTGTAACTTCATTCAGGCCACGACAGTCTACAGTTAGTCTCCACTCGTCACTAGACTTACGCACTGGCCAGATTGGGCTGTTAAAAGGTGAGCGAGTCTTACTGATCACACCCTGGCTTTCCAATTGACGGATCAGCTTCTGGATAGGAATCAAAGAGTCTCGATTGGTGCGATATTGCCGGCGATGCACCGTCGTGGTAGCAATTGGCACCTGCTGATCGTCAACCATCAGCAGTCCTACAACAGAAGGGTCATCTGAAAGACCAGGCAAATCAGACAGCTGTTCAATTTTCTCAGTGTCCACAGCTGCTATACCAAATGCCCACCTATACCCTTTTGGGTCCTTAAAATACCCTCTCCTGAGGTAGTCTATACCAAGGATGCACGGAGCATCTGGACCAGTCACAATGGGATGCTTTTGCCAGTTTTTTCCAGTTAGGCTCATTTCAGCCTCTACAACAGTCAGCTCCTGGGATCCCCCAGTCACTCCAACAATATTGATGGATTGCGTCCCTTTATAATTAGAAGGAATTATTGTGCACTGAGCACCAGTGTCCACTAAAGCTTTGTACTCCTGGGGTTGTGTTGTACCAGGCCATAGTATTTGTACAGTCCAATAAACTCTGTTATCCCTTTCCTCCACCTGGTTGGAGGCAGGGCACCTCTAATTCCTGTTTTGCACAGTCTCTGGGTGTGAATTAGAGGTTCCTTCAAGAGCATCAGAATCTCTTCTGCTCCTTTTGTAAACTGGAGCAGCCACCTTCCTAGGAGTTTTTCCTTTTATCTCACGTACTCGTTCCTGAAGTTCTGAGGTAGGCCTTCCATGCCACTTATTCATGTTTTCTCCCTGCTCATGTAGGAAGAACCACAGTGAACCTCTTTTTGTGGGCTGTCTCTGCCCTCTCTCTCGAGATTGGAAACACCTTCTCCTAACAGCTGAAACATAGGTTTGTGCAGGTCGTGAACGGTACGAGTCTTCTCTGAGCTCTTTGATTTCTTGCAACAGCTTTTCAAACCGGTCATCAGATTTTTCACACAGTTTCTCCACAGCGGATACACAAGCCCGTAGAGAACCAGCAAGGCTGTCCTCAAAGTACCGGAGCTGCTCAATCACTTCATTAATTTCTTGTATACCTCTAGCTGACCAGACCATTCCTGCCAATGACTTAGCATATGCAGGTGGTGCACTTTGTACAAATCTGCGCCACATAGATTTTGTACAATTGATTCTATCTGGGTCTGTCCCCTCTTGGCTGTTTGGTCCTAGATAGATGATCTCTCACACAGCTAATTCTCTCAGGAACTGGATACCTCTCTCCATAGTATTCCATTTCCCTAACTTGGATATACAATCTTCCTTGTAGGGAAATCTGACTTTCATAGCTGCCAGGAGTCGGGTCCAGAGAGTAGCGGCATTAGACTCTCTTGAAATTGCCCTATCAATGGTGGAATCTTTTGACAGAGATCCCAGCTGCCTGGCTTCACCACCTTCTAATTCAATTGTTTCTGCCCCATTGTCCCAGCATCGCAGCAGCCAGGTTAAAATATTCTCGCCTTCACGACGACTAAAGTCTTTTCGCAGATCTCTCAGCTCACCTGGAGAAAAGGACCGAGTGGTGGTCACTTCATCTCCACCCTGTCCTGATGATGATGCCTCTTGGGTTGATGTTGGCCCTGTGCCATCACCTGCTGCACGGGTAGTCTTTCTAGTGACTTTCTTACAACCAGCAACTGATGCTGATATGGGTTCACCATCATTTGATTCATTTTCAGAGTCTGAATGACTGTCACAGTGTTTGCTGTGGTTACAGCAGCAACAGTGCCCAGTGTGTCAAGACGTGGGGGCTGCCTTGTTAGCCTTTGAGGCTGGAGAAGTAACGTTATCTGCAGCGACCTTGGCAGAGGAGCTCTGCGGAGGAGCTGTATCTTCAGCCTGTGAAGCCGCGGCTGGGGGGGCAGTGGCTGCAGCAGCAGCTTTGGCTGTTTTGCCTTTTCTCGAGCGGCTAGGAGTGCTTTTTGCTAAAGCTTCCGAAGACGCACTGCAAATCTCAGGACTAAGAAGAGACGCAAACCTCCTATTGAACCTCATTTCTCTTAACAGTAACACAAACTGACACACATTCAGCAAACCAGATAACACCATCACAGTTCTATCAAAGCTCCAAGGATATTCAAAGTTCTCTAAAACATTTGCAAACTGTCCTAGTGAAATCACAAAAGTATTGTTAGTCAGCCTTTCTAAAGATTCGCTTGACCAATTAGCAAATATAGAGCCATTCTGCTCTTTAATCTCTCCTGGAGGTTTTTCAAGGTAAAGCAAAATCGAGTAGAAATTCATTAGCAGCTGCAGTATAATGAAATAAACCAATGCCAAACCACACAGAATCATCATGACCGCTGTCCAGTTTCTTGTTGTTATATAATGAATACTTCGATTCAGAAAGAAACACCAACACAGATATGGGATCAGCGAGCACAATGTAGAAAATAACTGATACAACTTTTGCCATAACATCTTTAAATCAATGTAATTCACTTTGCCTTAATACCACTAAATAATATCTGAAGCAAACAGACGCGCGAGTATCACAACTCTATGAGTTGGCACCGTGCCAAGAAAATTGAAAGGTATGTCAGAGCAGTAGAAAAGCCAAAAATCTCCAAATTTACCCCTTTCTCTTGCCCCACGTTGGGCGCCAATTATCTGTCGAGGGTTAAGATTGCGGGGTGACAATCAAACCCTGGCAGATGTATTGTTAACCTCCTCTCCCCCCCACTTCCCCCTTTTGCCCCTCCCTCTCCCCCCTTCCCACTCAGGACAGGCGATCGGGAGGGAAAGAAGGACAGAGAGAAGAGAGTTGGAAAAGTTAAAGATGTTTTACTAACGCTACTGATAAGAATAGAGAAAATAATACAAAATATACAAAACCAATCTTGAAAGTCTCAGCAACTGCAGAGCCAGCACCCAAAGTCCTGGATTAGACTCTGTAGCCAACCGGAGCTGGATTCAGTCTCTCACTAGGCGTCAGTTCGCAGGGATGACCAGCAAGGTCCTCTCCTAATGTCAGCCATGAGGAAAAAAAAGGGAAAAAGGCAAAAAGGGACGAGATCCTCGTGATCTCCCACTTTTATATGAAGTATTCACGTGAATGGAATGTTATACACCGTTGGTCAGTCTCTCGGACATCAGTTTCTCGTTGTCCCTCTCGCGAGATGTCCATCCGTGCTTATCAATAAGTTTGCATTCCATTGCTAGGTTTAACCAAAACATGTGTTGGGTTCTCCAGGAAAATGCAGCTAACGTGAAGGCTTTAGCTGACAGGCAAAAATTCACTAAAAGAGAAACTTGTTTTTTAACAAAACCAGGACAATGTCAAACCTTAACTTTACCATGGCAATCTTATTAATGTACTGTTCTAGTTTGCCTAAACCACTTATTAATAGATTCAGAACAATCAAACAAGTTAATACAACACAACCATAATCACAGTATCACAGTATCACAGTATCACAGTATGTTTGGGATTGGAAGGGACCTCAAAAGATCATCTAGTCCAATCGCCCTGCTGGAGCAGGAACGCCTAGGTGAGGTCGCACAGGAATGTCTCCAGGCGGGCTTTGAATGTCTCCAGGGAAGGAGACTCCACAACCTCCCTGGGCAGCCTGTTCCAGTGCTCTGTTACCCTCACTGAGAAGAAGTTCTTTCTCAAATTTAAGTGGAACCGCTTGTGTTCCAGCTTGATCCCATTGCCCCTTGTCCTATCATTGTTTGCCACTGAGAAGAGCCTGGCTCCATCCTCGTGGCACTCACCCTTTATATATTTATAAACATTAATAAGGTCACCCCTCAGTCTCCTCTTCTCCAAACTAAAGAGACCCAACTCCCTCAGCCTTTCTTCATAAGGGAGGTGCTCCACTCCCTTAATCATCTTTGTAGCCCTACGCTGGACCCTCTCCAGCAGTTCCCTGTCCTTCTTGAACTGAGGGGCCCAGAACTGGACACAATATTCCAGATGGGGTCTCAACAGGGTGGAGTAGAGGGGAAGGAGGACCTCTCTCGATCTACTGACCACCCCCCTTGTAATACACCCAAGGATGCCATTAGCCTTCCTGGCCACAAGGGCACAGTGCTGGCTCATGGTCATCCTGTTGTCCACCAGGACCCCCAGGTCCCTTTCCCCTACACTGCTCTCTAATAGGTCATTCCCCAACCTATACTGGAACTTGGGATTGTTCCTGCCCAGATGCAGGACTCTACACTTTCCCTTGTTAAATTCCATCAGGTTATCCCCCGCCCAACTCTCCAGCCTGTCCAGGTCCCGCTGGATGGCAGCACAGCCTTTTGGCGTGTCAGCCACTCCTCCCAGTTTAGTGTCATCAGCAAACTTGCTGATAGTACACTCAATTCCCTCGTCTAAATAATTAATGAATATATTGAATAATATTGGCCCCAGTACTGACCCCTGAGGCACTCCACTAGATACTGGCCTCCAACTGGACTCCGCACCATTGACCACCACTCTCTGGCTTCTCTCTTTAAGCCGGTTTCCAACCCACCTCACTACTCTATTGTCTAGACCACACCTCCTCAATTTAGCTGTGAGGATGCTGTGAGGGACTGTGTCAAAGGCTTTACTGAAGTCAAGGTAGACCACATCCACCGCTCTGCCATCATCCATCCACCTTGTTACATTCTCATAAAAGGCTATGAGGTTGGTCAAGCATGACTTACCCTTGGTAAAGCCATGCTGACTGTCCCTAATCCTAATGTTAAAAGTAGAATATTTGTAACTGCGTGTTTTGTGGATTTTGTAGGAATGTCTCATAATTTTACCTCATTTTTGCATTGACTATTTAAGTATAATATCACCCTTTTGGCTCTCCTGCTGATTGTTCAAATTGCCATTCTCCACAGAAGGTACAGCACCTGCTTGCTAATAGGCTTCTAGACCACCAGGTCTGTGAGCATCTATAACACTGAATTAGGATCCATGGTTTACATCTGAAACAGTCCTCACAACTTATCTCCCTCCTGTCCAGCTGCATCCACTGAATCTTTGTTGTCTTTGTTCAGCCATGGCTTGACCCATTTCGTGGGAATCCACTTCAGTTCTTGGCCTGTAATGACACAAACATAACCTTTTCCCCAGGTTATCAATTGATGTGGCTTTTTCCACTGACTAGTGATTTGACCATAACTAATGTAGGTTCTTTCTGATTTAGCACGGTTTTGGGTCATACTTGCAAAGTATTTCATCACATACAATGGTTTTGACAACTGGTTTTGTGGTGTTTCCCCTACTTTCCCCCCCTTTTTTTTAAAACCAACAAAGAAAGAAAGTTTGGAATCACATACGTGCATTGCATCTTGACTACGTACTCAAAATCACAAATCAAATTTAGAGGTTCCTCCTTAAAAAGCTCTAAGTAATGTAAAGCTGTGCCAAGTTCTGCTAATTGGGTTGAACCTTCAATAGTTTTTACAGAATGATGCCAATCGTTATCTTCACACCAAACTACTACAGCTTTATGAGACTTCCCAGAACCATCAACAAAAACTGTGCAAGTATGTAGGATCAGACCAAATACAAATATGGCCTATGACCTGATGTTAAAGACTTGCAGGTTCTGCAAAAATTTACATTTATGCATGCCAAAAGCCGTGCTGTTAAGAAAATCAGCTAGTGCAATTTACAAAGACATAGATTACAAATAAAAAAAAAATCATAATTATATTTCACAACTGGTACATATATGACAAAAGGATCATGGCCTATTAAGACTTAAATTCATTCCCTGCATTTTCTTGATCAGAGTGACAATTGATATATCAGCCTGTTAGCAATCTCATCATACTGTCTCATACTAGCCACAGGTTGTTTCTATGTTGTAGCTATAAATAGACAAATCTGCAAGTCCAATCGAATGCAGTCAGCCTGTAAGGTTTTCATAAATTTATTCCTCAAAGTTTCTAACTCCATTTTGGCTGTCATCTTTATTGGATATTGTTTTCCCTTACCGGATCGAAGTCCTGTTTCAGATCTATCAGTGTAGTATTTGCTTTATCGAAACATTGGCTGTTAATACTAGTGGAAATACAGCATTTGAAATTTCCTTGGAGATTTCTCACTTGCAGCAAGCAGATCTGCGCCATACAAGCAGCTTCTTGTGGGACATGCAACTAAACAGAGTTCTCAGAAAACGTTATTTGAGCTTACAATTTACTTAACAAATCCTGACCCAAGAGAGGTATAGAGCTTTATGGCAAATACAAGAATTCATGTATTAAAACTTTGTTCCAAATTTGGCATTCTATTGATTTCAAAAAACAGCCTCTCTTTCATTCTCTTCCATGATCTCAAAAACTAGCATGGTGAATTTACTAAGAAGTCTCTTACAACCAGTTACCACAGAATAAGTGTATTAAAAAAAAAAAAAATTTGTTTAATTTCCCAGCTTCATTAGAACTATGGACCCACTGGCAATGCCTTTAAATTTCATCCCTCAGACTCCTTGATGCAGTATTACAGTTCTCTAGCAATAGCATTGCTTGGAGGGAGAATAAAACCTCCCTCTCGCCCCCATCTGGGATGACAAGACATCCAGCCCAGCATGAAAACAGATCGGTTCGAACTCCACATTAAACCAACCTGGCTGCACTCCACACCCAAATCAGTACCAGTCTGACCCAGAGAAGCATTGAGCACTCTGACCTCCAAAAGCTGACCAGTATGAAAAGACTGACTTCAGCAAGGAGGTAAAATTATGAGCTCTTTCCCCAGATGTGCCAAAACCTAGGAACAAGACAGAAGGAAAAAGAAACATCACCAGCAACCCCTGATTCAAAGCTGAGAAAGCAACACAGTGCCACAACAAGGATGGATGACAATACTCCAGGAAAAAAAAAGACAGAGCAGGGGGAATAAAGCCCCCCTTTCTCCACTTAGCAGCGGGCAACCAGGTTTTTCCATTTTTTTTTTCTTCTTTCTCTTCTTGCTGCAGTTCAGATATAGCCAAGGCCACGCAGCTGGCGTAACTGCTGGTACGAAGTGGGAGGCTCTGGCAAACTCCTCGGTTACAATGAGCTGAGTTTTATATACCATTCCAATTAGCTCAACAGTTGTTACATTCCTCAGCCCCATTTACCTTCCACAATTTACAGATGTCAAATACAGTATATTAAACATCAATCCATTATTCCATTTTCCTAGATCCAAATCAGTTCACATTCCAGCAACTTTTAAATACAACTTCATAAAATACCAAGTTCACATCCCTCATAGCATTTAGGTGTTTGTTTGTTTCTTTTTTTTTTTTTTTCAGTGCAAAGCAGAGTTTAACATTTTAAATTATTTTCTGGTCTCAAAATTACTAGATGACAATATAAGCAATTACTCTAATGCGCAAGGATGCATCCTAAGGGGGAGCAATTTGGAATTTCAGCAGTGACATTTTAGCAGTGGAACGGGTTCCCATTTTGTAATTATCTCCCCAAACAAAATTTGTTTGGTACCAAATACAAATATGCAAATTAAAATACTGAGCTCAGATATGAAAACCAAATACCAAGTTCAAATATGCAGGTGGATCACAGTTACACTAATTTAAGACAATCTCTCAATTTTTGCATTGCACCTTTGAACTGCTTACTGCTCAGCCAGGTGGAGGCACCACTGGGTCTCCCTGACAAAACAGGTCAGTGCGCGCTGGAGCCCCATCGGCACCTGCACCCCCGCTGCCGCAGCAAGCTGGATCGGGCAAGGCTTTTATTAGTGTCTCATCTGGTGCGCTACAACTGTTATCCCAAAATCAGGATTCTTTACTTGGTGTGCATACAAAAGAGCCAAATCCAGCACATTGAGATGAGACAGAGCCTATCACAGAGTTGCGCAAGTCTGGATACCGAAATAAAGCTAGCGTGCTAGAAAGAGAAATAACAGCTACTACACTCAAAATTTTACCATCACATTCACGCAGTAATGAACTAAATGACTCACGATCTTCTGTATTATCACAAAACGCACTTTTTGAGTCCATGGATTCTCATGATTTAACAGACTGTGAACTTATAGTACAATATAACAAAGACCTACTAAAATTGCAACATGCTTAAACAGATACCCACAAAGAAAACAGGTTAATAAGGAAAGCATCTTGCAGACTTTAACAAGTTTTCTGACCTGTGTGTTATCAGTTAAGTCTCTCTCAGCTTGTTGAAGTTCAAATCGCCCTGCCTGTAAAACTGTCTGAAAAGATTTAATGATTTATTGTCAGAGTGCTTTCCTATGTTTTAAAACACCTCCCAATACTGATTTCTTAGGAACACAACTGAAAACGATCATTCCTGATCCCATCTTGCAAGTAAAAACCTTGAGAAGAGGAGTGAGGGGGGAAGCAGAGGGCTGCTTGCAGCATGAGTGGGAAAAGCGGGGAGAAGGTTTTGTGGCGCACTTAAAAACAACTAGTAAAACAATTAACTCACATTCCTGACAAGCTGCTTGATTTTCAGAGAGGCAATACACAGGAGCACATAATATGTACTGTAAAACTCGCAAATAACATGCTGATAGCAAACATTAGCATTCTCTACTGCTAATTTCAACACCAGTGCTTCCTTAACTTCTAAGTTTTCAACCTGCTTATTGATGGTCTCTTGAAGATGGTCAATAAATTGCATGTAATTCTCATTGGGACCCTGATTAATAGTTGGAAATGATTTGGCTGCTTTGTTGGTTTCAGGCATCTTTATCATAGCTTAATAAGCAAGGTCTGCTGACTGCCTCAGGATTTCAGAAACTAATCACACCTGTAATTGCGGTGCGCCAATTAGTGTCTCTTCCAAGAGCTGGGGGATACCCGCCGCTTTCAACGGATCCCCATCTTTCTGACCTAAATGATCTATAGCTGTTACATTGCATAGGTCTAATTTTGCTTGAGTCTTTCATGGTTTTTATCTGATCACAGGGCAACATGTACACATACTCCTTTTCCTGTTAACTTTTGAAGAAAATGCTGCAAACCCCCATTCTCATCCAAGTCATCAGATAATGTGGACTAGAATGGTGCTGGAGAAACATTAGTAACAGGGGCGTTCAGAACAGTGCACATTCTCGCCAATAGTTTCTAGCATCATAATTATTAGTATAACCTGAGTCCCCAGGTGCATCCCCTTTCCCGTCGTGAACAGCATCATCACATTGCCGACTACTGGATTCACTCACTGTTAGCTGATCTAATCCTTCACGCAGTTCTTTTGCCCAGTTCTTATCCGGCGACTCCTTCTGCTCTCTCATGGAAGCTGGAGGGTTAAAAGCTGGTAAAGGCGGATACAAATTGGTAAAAGGACTGATAGTACACTTGTTTATGAGTTTAGCATTCTCAGCTTTCACAGGTTCTTTAGGCAAGTTGTGTGACTCCAATCCTTGCTATTCTCATCAGAGTTGGGTAATAGTGTAGCAGGACACCCGCTCGGCATTTTTCCTCCCCCTGCCCCGGACTGCTGAACCCTCGGGGGTGCTGAAGGCACAGCAGGGGCTGGAGTAGGGAAGGTATCAAAGACACAAACTGGGTAAACTTCACAGCGATTTTCAGGATTCTTATCAGGCTGGAACGCTACAAAAATTCCAGCAGCAACAGAGCATTCAGGCTTAAGATCTTTTAAGGTGGTAATTATAAGCTTCCATGTAGTTACTAATGATTTAGCTTCTTTATCTCCATTGCTGACCATATCCCATAATTTCTGCCCTATATCGTCCCAAAGTTCAAGTTTAAAAGCCTTCTTGGTTTCTGCCAGGTAGCCGTTAGTTCTACACCAAACTAACAGTCTACGTATGTTACTTTCTTCATATTTAAGTTCTCTCACAGAGAAAATATCAGGAGGAGCTTCACTCTTCCCTCCTCCTGCCCCAGCTGCTCACCTTTTCCGGTGATTTCTTCGACAAAATTGTCTGCGGAACGTCCATACGCCTCCACCCGGTTCTCAGTCCAGCTGATCCGCCTCCAGCTGGGCCACTCCAGGCTTTTCCCCAATCGTACTGATACGCCGTTCAGAGTATCATGTCAGGGTCACCATTGGTTGGAGTGATAACGGACTCAGCATTCCGATTCAATGTGAATCACGCAAAGCCATTTGTTACAGAAACAAGCCTCCTTATATATGCAACTATTCTCTGATCGCGCGTCCACGCTCCAAGCATCTATGTTCACGAGCTGTCCACGCACCGAAGTCTCACTGCTGATAGGTCCATTGATTTACGTCATGTTGAGGCCTTGTTATTGTAGAACTGATTCTCTCCCACAGCAGGTCCTGTTTTCAGCTTTCCAAGTTGACCTTGAAATTCCTTTAGGCCTGGCTAGTTCAGTAATCAATCTCCGTCTAACAGAAACCCCTCCACAGTTGCAGATTCTTATACTGTAGCTACAGGCTGTTTCCAGTCTGCCAGGGTTTCACATGCTTTCTTCCATCAGAATGCTGCTGCCTTAAAAAAGATGTTTGGTCTCACTCTCGAGCAAGTGAGAGACATAGTGCGCTCTTGCCCGGAATGTCAAGGCGTGATTACAAGCTCGCCCTCCCTTGGAGTTATCCCTCACGGACTCTCAGCTAATGACATTTGGCAGTCTGATGTTACACGTTTCATCCTTTGGCCGTTTGAAATATGTATATGTTTCAGGTATGCTTTGTGCATCTGCGCATACAAGTGAGTAAAGCAGAGATGTTCAGTGTCACTGGACCCACTATTTTGCTATGCTGGGAGTGCCACAACAGATTAAAACTGACAACGGTCCTGGATACACTGCTAGATCCACGCAATATTTTTTACAGCAATGGGGTATTTCGCATGTCACAGGTATTTCACATTCTCCCACTGGACAGACTGTCATTGAACGAGTACATTCCACACTGAAACAGATGTTATTAAAACCAAAAAGGGGGAATATGATGCCTCAGGAACAATTAGACAATGCAATATATGCTTTAAATTTTTTGATTTGTACAGTGCCTCCCTCCTCTATCACAGCAGTGGAAAAACATTTCCGTGTTCCAGATTCACTGTCTCAGAGACCAAAGGTTTTATACCGGGATCCCCTGCACAACAGTCAGTGGCAAGGGCCTGTAGAACTAATCACCTGGGGGAGGGGGTATGCTTGTGTTCTTCTTCCAACAGGACCAAAGTGGTTTCCTGCGAACTATGTTAAACCTTTCTATGAGTTGGACAAACATGATGCAGGACTCAGTACCAAAGATGCAGCATCTGTCCCTGCAGCAGAGGGCAACAAAGAAACAGAAGAGACCAAAGGAAGAGTCACTAGCATATCAGAATGATACAGATTTACATTATTTGGACTAGGGACTAACTGGTGAAAAAAATTTCAATGCATTTGTTTTCCTTATTAGTATGGCTAACCAACTTTCTCCAATATTTGTTAATAACTGTAATTGCTGTAATTTGTATTATTCTGTTCTATTGTAGGTTGATTTGTAATGATAATGTATAACAGGAAAATGACACATAAATGACACATTAGGTATGATGATCCACAGTGGGCATTCGAACTCACCAACAGAATGCCCCCTTTTGACTTTGGAGACAAGGGGTGACTGCACCACCACTCCAGAGTAGTTTGTCAGATGACTGTGGTCACAGGCTGGATTGTGAGGCAGTACACATTCCCCTGAAATCTGGAGCTTTCAATGAGGAGATTGATGGCTCTTTAGTACCTTCTGTGCCCCACTGTGCCTGTCCCCACATATATACACCTAGAATGGTACCAAGGTGTTGTCAATCAGATTCACCTCTACCAACTGGTGGGTCAGGAGGGGTGGGACCTTCAGTCAGTTGACAGGGTCCTTAACAAAGGAGGTGCCCAGACTAGCTGAGAAGCTTCTGGATTATGTTGTAATGCCCACAGCCACATCTGGCCAAACAATGAAACGCCGAAGACCCCCTTTGAGTGGTCTTCTCAGAGCTGCTGGTCTGTAAACTGGAGTGCTTTCCTTAGACAGGAACACCATCTAAGGAAACTTCCTGGGATTAATGACACCTCACTTCTTTATTTGAGTGAGTGACTATTTCTTGTGAGTACCCTGAAGTAAAAGGCTTCTAGTTTTGTTTCTTGTGAGTGACTACATGCACGTTGTGGATCCTCATTATTCTTATGATATTGTATTTAAATAATCTCCTTAGCTGATATCTGAATGTGTATTTTCTGTTATCGGAGTGCTAAATATGTCTAATACCATTTGTCCTGGTATTGTTAAAAAACAAGTTTCTCTTTTAGTGAATTTTGCCTGGCAGCTAAAGCCTTCATATTAGCTGCATTTTCCTGGAGAACCAGATACATGTTTTGGTAAACCTAGCAATGGAATGCAAACTTATTGATAAGCACGGATGAACATCTCGTGAGAGGGGCAACGAGAAACCGGTGACCAAGAAACTGACCAACTATGTATAACATTCCATTCACGTGAATACGTCATATAAAGTGGGAGATCAGGAGGATCTTGTCCCTCTTTTCCTTTTCCCTTCTGCTTATGACCGACATTAGGAGAGGACCTTGCTAGTTGTCCCTGCGAACTGAGGCCTAGTGAGAGACTGAATCCAGCTCCGGTTGGCTGCAGAGTCCAATCCAGGACTTCGGATGCTGGCTCTGCAGTTGCTGAGACTTTCAAGATTGCTTTTGTATATTTTGTATTATTTTCTCTATTCTTATTAGTAGCGTTAGTAAAACCTTTTTAATTTTTCCAACTCTCTTCTCTCTGTCCTTCTTTCCCTCCCGATCACCTGTCCTTACTGGGAAGGGGGGAGAGGGAGGGGCAAAATGGGGAAGTGGGGGGGAGAGGAGGCTAAAAATACATCTGCCAGGGTTTTATTGTCACCCCGCAATCTAACCCTCAACACCACTGAAATTGAATTATGGTGTTTATGAGTGATATGAAGTAAAATAACAGTCTTAGCTAATGTGCAAGGCCTGATTTAGGATTTAGCCAGTACCCTGCAAAATAATTACACAGTTTGTAAGAATTAGGACTGTAAGACAAAATGGCTAACATTATCTAATAGCATAAAGTGATTAGATCCTAAAACTTCATTTTCAGCTCTCAATCTGCATATATGGGTTTCTGTGGGAACTGGATATGCTTGTGTGATGTTTTTTCTTGTAGTCCTTCAAATAATCTGGAGAATGATACAGAATGCAAAGAAGAACAAAGCCGGGTCCTTACTGTGCTCATTGAGAACCTGATTTTTAAACCAAAAAGGGGGAAATGTTGGAAAGTAAAATGTGAGAAAGCAAGATGTGTGGTTCCAGCCACCTGTATGATAAAGGAAGAGCAACACTAACATGACCATCTGGATGGTCAAAGGCATAATACTAACATAATAATATATAAAGGGCCTTGGACAGATTATTTTGAAGTGAGTTTCTCATAATTATAAAAAGTTATAGCCCAGACTTGCAAGAATGGTATCTCAGGCCGGATAACCGCCCCCAAGTGTATGTGATGTGTGAATGTCCTTGGGCCTGGTCTGTGAATGAGTGGGAACATAACTGAAACAAAGATAACATGAGTGTGGTGTGTTTTTAATAACAATTACTGGAAAAACATGTAACATCTTAGTCCAGGCCCCTATCTGTAAATCCTATTAATTGTCAGTGGCTAATAAAGAGAGGGTCTCAGCCTGGCTCAGCTCTCTGCTTGACCCGGCTCTGCGCTCCTTCCTGAACAAGATCTCTGACTGTACATGCATCTCTGTCTGCATCCCAGTATGCGTTGTCCCTAATCGCCTCAGCAGGGAGAAGAGCTCTTGAGACCCTTCCTGTGCTGTGTTTATGTAGCCAGTGTCATGATCTTGCTGGAAGGCATAGTGTCCTGTTTTTTTTAAAAACAAGACAAGTTTCTCTTTTAGTGAATTTTCCTTTCAGCTAAAGTCTTCTTAGTAACTGAACTTTTCTAAAGTAGGATACATGTTTTGGTAGACATAGCAATGGAATGCAAGGTCACTAATAAGGATGCACGTCCCGTAAGTGAGAGGGGCAAGAAGGAGGGAACTGAACAGGTGACTAAAACTGACCAATTAAATATTCCATCCCATTCACGTGATACTTTATATAAAAGTGGGAGATCACAAGGATCTCGTCCCTTTTTTCGCTCTTTGATTATGGCCGGCATTTGGGAAGGACCCTGCGAGTTGTCCCTGTGAACTGAGGCCTAGTGACAGACTGAATCCAGTTCCAGTTTGCTGCAGAGACCAGCCCAGGACTTCCGGGTGCCTGCTGCTGCTGCCGGAGCAGTTCTTTGCCAGGATTTTCAAGATCAGTTTTGTATATTTTGTATTATTTTATCTGTTTTATTAAGCAGCATTAGTAAAACACTTTTAATTTTTTCCAACTCTCTCTCTCTCTGTCCTTCTTTGCCTTCCAGTCGCCTGTATTTAGTGGGGAGGGAGGGCTAAGGGGGCTGGGGGGAAGAAGAGGGGGTTAACAAAGCATCTGCCACAGTTTATTTTCCCCCTGCAATCAAACCGTGACACATAGTCAGCTATGGACTGCTAAATATAATCTAGACCTCCATGGCTGCATCCTGTGGTGTATTCCGCTCACTGTGTTCAGAGTTTCCAAATCATGGGCCGGCTTACATAGCACCTGATCTGCTAGCAACAAATGGGATGGACCTGTCTCAAAAGGGAAAAAGATCCTGGAGCAGGAGTTAGCAGGAACTATTGAGAGGGCTTCAAACTAGCTTTGAAGGGGGAGGAAACCAGGTGTGGCAGAGACACATCCAAGGGTGACAGGCTGGCATCTGAGGGTAGTGCTAACGGGGCCCTTTGGTCTGGAATCAATGGCTCAGCTGAAGTGCATCTATACAAATGCACGCAGCATGGGCAACAAGCAGGAGGAACTGGAAGCCCTTGTGAGGCAGAAAAACTGTGAAACATGGTGCGATGACTCTCATAACTGGAGCACTGCAGTGGATGGCTATAAACTCTTCAGAAGGGATAGGCAAGGAAGGAGAAGAGATGGGGTAGCCATGTGTGTTAGGAAAGGTTTTGACTGTGTGGAATTTGAAGAGGGTAATTATAGGGTTGAGTGTCTATGGGTGAGAATCAAGGGGAAGGGCAACAAGGCGGACATCCTGGTTGGGGTCTGTTACAGACCACCCAACCAGGATGAAGAGGCAGATGAAATATTTTGCAGGCAGCTGGGAGAAGTCTCCTGATCACTAGCCCTTGTTCTTATGGGGGACTTCAACCTACCAGATGTCTGCTGGAAATACAACGCAGCAGAGAGGAAGCAGTCTAGGAGGTTCCTTCAGTGCATGGAAGACAACTTCCTGACACAGCTGGTTAGTGAGCCTACCAGGGATGGAACCCCAATGGATCTGTTTTTTGTTAACAGAAAAGGACTCATGGGAAATGTGTCAGTTGGAGATTGCCTTGGGTATAGTGATCATGAAATGATTGAGTTCACTATCCTTGGAGAAGTTAGGAGGGTGGTCAGCAGAACTGCCACTTTGGACTTCTGAAGGGCAGACTTTGACCTCTTCAGAAGGCTGGTTGGCAGAGTCCCTTGGGAGGCAGTCCTGAAGGACAAAGGAGTCCAGGAAGGCTGGTCTCTCTTCAAGAAGGTAATCTTAGAGGTTCAGGAGCAGACCATCCCCATGTGCCGGAAGGCAAGCCAGCAAGGAAGAAGGCCGGCCTGGCTGAATAGAGAGCTGTGTCTGGAACATAGGAATAAAAAGAGAATTTATAACCTTTGGAAGGAGGGGCAGGCCACTCAAGAGGAATACAAGAATTCTGTGAGGTTGTGCAGGGAGAAAAATAGGAGGGCCAAAGATGAACTAGAGCTGAACCTGGCTACTGCTGTGAAAGGCAATAAGAAATGTTTCTATAAATATATTAGCAACAAGAGGAGGGTTAAGGAGAATCTCCATCCCCTGATGGATGCAGAGGGAAATATAGTGACAGAAGATGAGGGAAAGGCTAAGGTATTAAATGCCTTCTTTGCCTCAGTCTTTAATAGTCAGAACAGTTGTGCTCCAGGTACCCAGCCCCCTGAGACAGAAGAAAGGGATGGGGAGCAGAATGAAGCCCCATTAATCCAAGGGGAAATGGTTAGAAACCTGCTACACCACTTGGACATGCACAAGTCTATTGGGTCAGATGGGATCCATCCAAAGGGTCTGAGGGAGCTGGTGGAGGTGATCACTAAACCACTTTCCATTTTCGGTCAGCAATCTTAGCTAACTGGGGAAGTCCTGGTTGACTGGAAGTTGGCAAACGTGACACCCATCTACAAGAAGGGCCGGAAGGACGATCTGGGGAACTACAGACCTGTCAGTCTTACCTCAGTGCTGGGTGAGGTCATGGAGCAGATGATACTGAGTGATATCACATGGCACATTCAAGAGAACCGTATTATCAGGTCCAGTCAACATGGGTTTATGAAAGGCAGGTCCTGTTTGACCAACCTGATCTCCTTCTATGACAAGGTGACCCAACTAGTAGATGAGGGAAAGGCTGTGAATGTTGTGTACTCAGACTTCTGTAAGGCCTTTGACACTGTATCCCACAGCATTCTCCTGGAGAAGTTGGCAGCTCGTGGCCTGGATGGGTATATTCTGCAATGAATAAAGAACTGGCTGGAGGGCCAGGCCCAAAGAGTTGTGGTCAATGGAGCCAAATCCAGTTGGCAGCCGGTCATGAGTGGTGTCTCCCAGGGCTCAGTACTGGGGCCAGTTCTGTTTAATCTCTTTATCAATGATCTGGATGAAGGTATTGAGTAAGTTTGCAGATGACACCAAATTGGGTGGGAGTGTTGATCTGCTGGAGGGTAGGATGGCCATACAGAGGGTTCTGGACCAGCTGGATCGTTGGACTGAGGCCAACTGTATGAAGTTTAACAAGACCAAATGCCGGGTCCTGCACTTGGGTCATAACAAGCCCAGGCAACACTACAGGCTCAGAGAAGAGTGGCTGGAAAGCTACCTGGCAGAGAGTGATCTGGGCGTGTTGAATGACAGTCAGCTGAATATGACCCAGCAGTGTGCCCAGGTGGCCAAAAAGGCCAACAGCATCCTGGCTTTTATCAGGAATAGTGTGGCCAGCAGGACTAGAGAAGTGATTGTCCCCTGTACTCGGCACTTGTGAGACCGCACCTTGAATACTGTGTTCAGTTTTGGGCCCCTCATCATAAGAAGGTCATTGAAGTACTAGAGAGAGTGAAGAGGAGGGCAACGAAGCTGGTGAGGGGCCTGGAGCACAAGTCTTATGAGGAGCAGTTGAGGGGACTGGGGCTGTTCAGCCATGAGAAAAGTAGGCTGAGGTAAGACCTTATCACTCTGTACAACTACCTGAAAGGAGGTTGTAGCATGGAGGGTGTTGGCCTCTTCTCCCAAGTAGTAAGTGATAGAACAAAAGGAAATGGCCTCAAGTTGTGCCAGGGGAGGTTTAGATTGGACATTAGGAAAAAAGTCTTCATGGAAAGGATTGTCAGGCATCGGAAAAGTCTGCCCAGGGAAGTGGTGGAATCACCATCTCTGGAGGTGTTTAAAACGCATTTAGATGAGGTTCTTAGGGACATGGTTTAGTGCTAAAGTTAGGTTATGGTTGGACTTGATAATCCTGAGGGTCTTTTCCAACTGAAATGAGTCTATGATTCTATGTTTTAAGCTTTAGCTTGATAAAATAAACCAAATTTACACCTGCAACCTGAGAAATGCTACATTTTTTTCCAGGCTCCGGGGTGTGGTAGAATTCCCAGGGCAGGTTTAGATGTCGTCAGTTGGCTACACAGCATCCCTTCCTTAAATGTCAAGGCCTTAGCTGACAGTGTTTGTATAGGCTGTGAAGTTTGTGGAGAGAACTTATCCTCAGCAAATGTTTAGCCAGAGCCTCTCTGAAAAACAACAGGAAAGTGGGGAACAAATATAAGATTCAGTGATTGCCCTGATTTGTCAAACTCTCCAAAGATCCATGGCAATAACTGAGGCCAAAACATCTTTAGTCAGCCCCCAAGGTTTTTGTAAGCTCTGCCTGCCCTCATCCCAGACCTCACAATTCCTAAATAGAACCGGCAGAGTGTTTGGGGAAAAGCTGTGATTTTCTCTGAGAAATCAACCATTGTGTGGGAGCCCTAAAAATGGTGCCATGGTATGTACACACTATGGTTTTGTTTGTTCAAGCATTCTTGCTCATAGAAATAGTAAAAACTAAGTCCTCATTGTACATGTACATAGGATGAATATTCTGAGTTTCAGTCTGTTCTGTTCTCTTTCCCATTAATAACTAGGGTAATCTTCTTTCAAACTCAAAATGTCATGACTCTAAAGCTAGGAAGATATTACATGCTTAAGAAGATGTATTCAACTTTTGGTGTATATACTTTATACATAAAGTAAAATATTTAAAAGCTAATTTTTACTTGTTCGGTCTAACAGAATTAGAAAGCAGGTAGGGTTTTTTTGTTGCTGTTGGCTTTTTGTTGTTTTGTTTGTTTGTTTTTTTCAAAGTATTGCTTTACTTTTTTTTTTCTCCCTAAGATCTTAATAGCAAAAATGACGTCCTTTGTGGCCTACTTCCCATTTTCAAATTAAACTATATGACACAGGGATTTCGTTTTCTTTATTCTATTATTCTTATTTTTGGTTGATTATATCTGTGTCCTACCATATTCAAAACTGAGTTATATATTTCCATGGGGAGACAGAGCAGGAAGGAAATTACTTGTTGTAACCATCATTCTCACTATGATATAAACACTTCTGTGAGAGGATGGTTATCTAAAAATAATTGAATTCTCCATTTACCTTATCTCCACTGGAAACTTGTTCCTGTCAAGAGGGATGCTTGGTCTCCAGATCTTGTGTATCTTTGCCCAGGCTTTATGCATGGCATGAGATAACAGTAAGTACTAACTCAGTAGATTCTAGATCAAAATCTAGTACTATGCTGTGATCATTAGCATAGTTTGCTGAAAATATTACCTGAAGCATATATTTTTCAGCTTTTAGTCTTTGTTGTATTTGCCTGCTTGGCAGTTTCATATTAGGACAGTTAGTTCTAAAAATAAGTATTTTAAAGTATAGTTTTGGGAGCTGAAGTTGACAAATAGATATTAGATTCACTTACTGCCAAAATTTCAGTACTATTTATATTGGTAACTGCCAGTTTAAAAGAAAAACTCCACTTAACAGGGATGTAGGAAACTCTCAACTTATCCAAATACTGCATGTTTACAATTCAAACATTTCATTTTTATGTTTCAGATTGAAAGTAACGATCAATACTTTAAAAAGGATATACTTAAAGTCAGATTCCTAAACACCTACAAAGGATGCTTAAAGGCCACTTAGAAATCTGAAACCAGGTTAATTTTGTGTAGGGAGCTAATTTGAGGCAACTAGATGTGAAACTATTAGAAATTGTTGCTCATTTGGCCAATATGAATTGTGGAAAAGATTAAGGGCAAGTGCTAGATGGCTTCCTAGCCAAGGAGATCATTCTAGATTCTGGAAATACACACAGGCTGTCAAATGCATTAAGGAAACAAGTTTTTTCTCCCAGGCAAAAATGAACAAGAGCTTCAAAATGAGATTAATAACAAGAATTTTAAAAGTATTCTGAAATAATATAAGATTTTTATATATAAACGCAATTTTCTATAGTTAATTTCATAATTCAGCAGAACAAATTTGCACCTTCTCAATGTCTTACTCTCTTTTCTAAGCAACTCTTTCTAAATATTGGTTTTTTATGTTCCAAATTGTCTTTGCATGTGACATTTCATTTTTTTATCCTGCTTATGGCAACAATGTAATAAAGTTCAAGTGCTTAAGCAAACGTCTTCATTTATTAAGTGTAGAGAGATTATACTGCTCCAATGATAGCTTTTCTCTGTTGTAACTAATGAGTATGATAGGGGATGCACTGATTCCCAGACCTCAGAGATACGGTAAAAATATTCAGATTGAAAAATATAGTCATACACATTAATAGAAAAGCTGCCTGTATGAATCGCTGTCTCAGCCTAGGTGTCCTGGTTTTGTTAAAAACAAGTTTCTCTTTTAGTGAATTTGCCTGTCAGCTAAAGCCTTCATATTAGCTGCATTTTCCTGGAGAACCCGACACATGTTTTGGTTAAACCTAGCAATGGAATGCAAACTTATTGATAAGCACGGATGGACATCTCGCGAGAGGGGCAACGAGAAACTGATGTCCGAGAGACTGACCAACGGTGTATAACATTCCATTCACGTGAATACTTCATATATAGTGGGTGATCACGAGGATCTGGCCCCTTTTTCCCTTTGCCTTTTCCCTTTTTCCTCATGGCTGACATTAGGAGAGGACCTTGCTGGTCGTCCCTGCGAACTGAAGCCTAGTGAGAGACTGAATCCAGCTCCGGTTGGCTACAGAGTCTAATCCAGGACTTTGGGTGCTGGCTCTGCAGTTGCTGAGACTTACAAGATTGGTTTTGTATATTTTTTATTATTTTCTCTATTCTTATTAGTAGCATTAGTAAAACATCTTTAACTTTTCCAACTCTTCTCTCTCTGTCCTTCTTTCCCTCCCGATCGCCTGTCCTGAGTGGGAAGGGGGGAGAGGGAGGGGCAAAAGGGGAAAGTGGGGGGGAGAGGAGGTTAACAATACATCTGCCAGGGTTTGATTGTCACCCCGCAATCCTAACCCTCGACAGATAATTGGCGCCCAACGTGGGGCCAGAGAAAGGGGTAAATTTGGAGATTTTTGGCTTTTCTACTGCTCTGACGTACCTTTCAATTTTCTTGGCACGGTGCCAACTCATAGAGTTGTGATACTCGCGCGTCTGTTTGATTCGGATATTATTTAGTCGTGATGATGATCCTGTGTGGTTTGGCGCTGGTTTATTTCATTATATTGCAGCCGCTAATGAATTTCTACTCGCTTCTGCTTTACCTTGAAAAACCTCCAGGAGAGATTAAAGAGCAGAATGGCTCTATATTTGCTAATTGGTCAAGCGAATCTTTAGAAAGGCTGACTAACAATACTTTTGTGATTTCGCTGGGACAGTTTGCAAATGTTTTAGAGAACTTTGAATATCCTTGGAGCTTTGATAGAACTGTGATGGTGTTATCTGGTTTGCTGAATGTGTGTCAGTTTGTGTTACTGTTAAGAGAAATGAGGTTCAATAGGAGGTTTGCGTCTCTTCTTAGTCCTGAGATTTGCGGTGTGTCTTCGGAAGCTTTAGCAAAAAGCACTCCTAGCCGCTCGAGAAAAGGCAAAACAGCCAAAGCTGCCGCTGCAGCCACTGCCCCCCCAACCGCGGCTTCACAGGCTGAAGCTCCAGCTCCTCCGCAGAGCTCCTCTGCCAAGGTCGCTGCAGATAACGTTACCTCTCCAGCCTCAAAGGCTAACAAGGCAGCCCCCCCGTCTTCACACACTGGGCACTGTTGCTGCTGTAACCACAGCAATCACTGTGACAGTCATTCAGACTCTGAAAATGAATCAAATGATGGTGAACTCATATCAGCATCAGTTGCTGGTTGTAAGAAAGTCACTAGAAAGACTACCCGTGCAGCAGGTGATGGCACAGGGCCAACATCAACCCAAGAGACATCATCAGGACAGGGTGGAGATGAAGTGACCACCACTCGGTCCTTTTCTCCAGGTGAGCTGAGAGATCTGCGAAAAGACTTTAGTCGTCGTGAAGGCGAGAATATTTTAACCTGGCTGCTGCGATGCTGGGACAATGGGGCAGAAACAATTGAATTAGAAGGTGGTGAAGCCAGGCAGCTGGGATCTCTGTCAAAAGATTCCACCATTGATAGGGCAATTTCAAGAGAGTCTAATGCCGCTACTCTCTGGACCCGACTCCTGGCAGCTATGAAAGTCAGATTTCCCTACAAGGAAGATTGTATATCCAAGTTAGGGAAATGGAATACTATGGAGAGAGGTATCCAGTTCCTGAGAGAATTAGCTGTGCGAGAGATCATCTATCTAGGACCAAACAGCCAAGAGGGGACAGACCCAGATAGAATCAATTGTACAAAATCTATGTGGCGCAGATTTGTACAAAGTGCACCACCTGCATATGCTAAGTCATTGGCAGGAATGGTCTGGTCGGCTAGAGGTATACAAGAAATTAATGAAGTGATTGAGCAGCTCCGGTACTTTGAGGACAGCCTTGCTGGTTCTCTACGGGCTTGTGTCTCCGCTGTGGAGAAACTGTGTGAAAAATCTGATGACCGGTTTGAAAAGCTGTTGCAAGAAATCAAAGAGCTCAGAGAAGACTCGTACCGTTCACGACCTGCACAAACCTATGTTTCAGCTGTTAGGAGAAGGCGTTTCCAATCTCGGGAGAGAGGGCAGAGACAGCCCACAAAAAGAGGTTCACTGTGGTTCTTCCTACATGAGCAGGGAGAAAATATGAATAAGTGGCATGGAAGGCCTACCTCAGAACTTCAAGAACGAGTACGTGAGATAAAAGGAAAAACTCCTAGGAAGGTGGCTGCTCCAGTTTACAAAAGGAGCAGAAGAGATTCTGATGCTCTTGAAGGAACCTCTAATTCACACCCAGAGACTGTGCAAAACAGGAATTAGAGGTGCCCTGCCTCCAACCAGGTGGAGGAAAGGGATAACAGAGTTTATTGGACTGTACAAATACTATGGCCTGGTACAACACAACCCCAGGAGTACAAAGCTTTAGTGGACACTGGTGCTCAGTGCACAATAATTCCTTCTAATTATAAAGGAACGCAATCCATCAATATTGTTGGAGTGACTGGGGGATCCCAGGAACTGACTGTTGTAGAGGCTGAAATGAGCCTAACTGGAAAAAACTGGCAAAAGCATCCCATTGTGACTGGTCCAGATGCTCCGTGCATCCTTGGTATAGACTACCTCAGGAGAGGGTATTTTAAGGACCCAAAAGGGTATAGGTGGGCATTTGGTATAGCAGCTGTGGACACTGAGAAAATTGAACAGCTGTCTGATTTGCCTGGTCTTTCAGATGACCCTTCTGTTGTGGGACTGCTGAGGGTTGACGATCAGCAGGTGCCAATTGCTACCATGACAGTGCATCGCCGGCAATATCGCACCAATCGAGACTCTTTGATTCCTATCCAGAAGCTGATCCGTCAATTGGAAAGCCAGGGTGTGATCAGTAAGACTCGCTCACCTTTTAACAGCCCAATCTGGCCAGTGCGTAAGTCTAGTGATGAGTGGAGACTAACTGTAGACTATCGTGGCCTGAATGAAGTTACACCACCACTGAGTGCTGCTGTGCCTGACATGCTAGAGCTGCAATTTGAACTGGAGTCAAAGGCAGCCAAGTGGTATGCTACAATTGACATTACTAATGCATTTTTCTCTATTCCTGTAGCAGCAGAGTGCAGGCCGCAGTTTGCTTTCACCTGGAGGGGCATCCAGTATACATGGAATCGCTTGCCCCAGGGGTGGAAACACAGTCCTACCATCTGCCATGGACTGATCCAGACCACGCTGGAGCAAGGTGAAGCTCCAGAACACTTGCAATATATTGATGACATCATCGTATGGGGCGACACAGCAAAAGAAGTCTTCGAGAAAGGTGAGAGAATAATTCATATTCTTTTGGATGCTGGTTTTGCCATAAAACGAAGCAAGGTCAAGGGACCTGCACGAGAGATCCAGTTTTTAGGAATAAAATGGCAAGATGGCCGTCGTCAGATCCCAATGGATGTGATCAACAAAATTGCAGCAATGTCTCCACCTACTAATAAGAAGGAGACACAGACTTTCTTGGGCGTTGTAGGTTTTTGGAGAATGCATATTCCTGACTACAGCCACATTGTGAGCCCTCTCTATCGAGTGACTCGTAAAAAGAACCAATTTGAGTGGGGCCCTGAACAACGACAAGCCTTTGAACAAATTAAGCGTGAGATAACTCATGCGGTGGCCCTTGGACCAGTTCGAACTGGACTAGATGTTAAAAATGTGCTCTACACCGCAGCCGGAGATAATGGACTTTCCTGGAGCCTCTGGCAGAAAGCACTAGGAGAAACCCGAGGTCGACCCTTAGGTTTTTGGAGTCGAGGATACAAAGGATCTGAGGCCAACTATACTCCAACTGAAAAGGAGATACTAGCAGCATATGAAGGAGTTCGAGCTGCTTCAGAAGTGATCGGCACTGAAGCACAGCTCCTCCTGGCACCTCGACTGCCGGTGCTGAGCTGGATGTTCAAAGGGACGGTTCCCTCTCCACATCATGCAACCGAAGTTACATGGAGTAAATGGATTGCACTGATCACACAACGAGCTCGAATTGGAAGTCCCAACCGTCCAGGGATATTAGAAGTGATTACAGACTGGCCAGAAAGCAAAGACTTTGGGATGTCTCCAGATGAGGAGGAAGTAAAACGTGCTGAAGAAGCACCACCATATAATACGCTTTCAGAGACTGATAAGCAGTATGCACTGTTCACAGATGGATCCTGTCGTCTTGTAGGAAAACATCGAAGGTGGAAAGCTGCTGTGTGGAGTCCCACACGACAAGTTACAGAAGCCACTGAAGGACAAGGTGAATCCAGTCAGTTTGCAGAAGTGAAAGCCATCCAGCTGGCTTTGGACATTGCTGAACGAGAGAAGTGGCCAATACTTTATCTCTATACTGACTCATGGATGGTAGCAAATGCCTTGTGGGGGTGGCTACAGCAATGGAAGAAAAGCAACTGGCAGCGCAGAGGTAAACCCATTTGGGCTGCCACACTGTGGCAAGACATTGCTGCTCGGCTAGAGAGCCTGCCTGTGAAAGTTCGTCACGTAGATGCTCATGTGCCTAAAAGTCGAGCCACCGAGGAACATCTAAACAACCAACAAGCGGATCAAGCTGCTAAGATCAAAGTAGCTGAGGTGGACTTGGACTGGCAACATAAAGGTGAACTTTTCCTAGCTCAGTGGGCCCATGATGCTTCAGGGCATCAAGGTAGAGATGCAACATACAAATGGGCTCGTGATCGAGGGGTGGATTTAACTATGGACACTGTTTCACAGGTTATTCATGAATGTGAAACTTGCGCCGAAATCAAACAAGCAAAACGGTTAAAACCTGTATGGTATGGGGGGCGATGGTTAAAGTATAAGTATGGAGAAGCTTGGCAGATTGATTATATTACACTTCCACAAACACGTCAAGGTAAGCACTATGTACTTACAATGGTGGAAGCAACCACTGGATGGTTGGAAACATATGCCGTACCTCATGCTACAGCCCGAAATACTATCTTGGGCCTTGAGAAGCAAGTCCTTTGGCGGCACGGTACGCCAGAAAGAATTGAATCAGACAATGGTACTCATTTCAAAAACAGTATTATAGACAATTGGGCCAAAGAACATGGTATTGAGTGGGTATATCATATTCCATATCATGCACCAGCCTCTGGGAAAATTGAAAGGTACAATGGTTTGTTAAAAACTACACTAAAGGCATTTGGTGGCGGAACCTTTAAAAACTGGGATTCACATTTAGCAAAAGCCACTTGGTTGGTCAACACTAGGGGATCAACCAATCGAGCCGGGCCTGCCCAATCAGAAATTCTACGGACTGTAGAAGGAGATAAAGTCCCTGTAGTACACATGAAAAATATCTTAGGAAAGGCAGTATGGGTTACTCCTGCCTCAGGCAAAGGCAAACCTATTCGTGGGATTGTTTTTGCCCAGGGACCTGGCAGCACCTGGTGGGTGATGCTTAAGGATGGAGAAGTTCGGTGTGTACCTCAAGGGGATTTGATTTTAGGTGAAAATATGCAATGCTGAACTGTATGATGTGAATTGCTGCACTAACAATGTTTAATAAGTGTCTTTCAGATCAAGACAATGGTGATGAAACTAGAGCTAGCTTCTTCGAGTGGCGCCCGACACCTTCTTCGAAGTTGGTGTCCTTAACCCACAAACAGTGGTCATGAGATGCACTTGGACCATTTTTCCTGCCCTGGGAGACTGTTGTGACAAAATGAACTTAATGAACTTTTCGAAGGATGGTCCACTGATTAATTACTCCTGTGTATATATGTACATATGTATATATATATATATAGTAGTAGTGATTAATTAGATTGTATTGATAGATTGTATTGATAAGGTTTAAGTATTCAGTGAATGTCATATTATAAGGGGTGGAATGTCCTGGTTTTGTTAAAAACAAGTTTCTCTTTTAGTGAATTTGCCTGTCAGCTAAAGCCTTCATATTAGCTGCATTTTCCTGGAGAACCCGACACATGTTTTGGTTAAACCTAGCAATGGAATGCAAACTTATTGATAAGCACGGATGGACATCTCGCGAGAGGGGCAACGAGAAACTGATGTCCGAGAGACTGACCAACGGTGTATAACATTCCATTCACGTGAATACTTCATATATAGTGGGTGATCACGAGGATCTGGCCCCTTTTTCCCTTTGCCTTTTCCCTTTTTCCTCATGGCTGACATTAGGAGAGGACCTTGCTGGTCGTCCCTGCGAACTGAAGCCTAGTGAGAGACTGAATCCAGCTCCGGTTGGCTACAGAGTCTAATCCAGGACTTTGGGTGCTGGCTCTGCAGTTGCTGAGACTTACAAGATTGGTTTTGTATATTTTTTATTATTTTCTCTATTCTTATTAGTAGCATTAGTAAAACATCTTTAACTTTTCCAACTCTTCTCTCTCTGTCCTTCTTTCCCTCCCGATCGCCTGTCCTGAGTGGGAAGGGGGGAGAGGGAGGGGCAAAAGGGGAAAGTGGGGGGGAGAGGAGGTTAACAATACATCTGCCAGGGTTTGATTGTCACCCCGCAATCCTAACCCTCGACACTAGGCTTTGCCAACACAAACAATTTAAGAAGTATATCAAAGTTAAGGACATGTATTGAAAGTGTGATCCACTCTTCATATGAGATCAAAATGTGGTAGTGGACACTTTCCATGTTGGGCTGCTTATAATTATGCACAATTTCACCCATTCAGACCAAAGTTTTCTATGATGAGAATTTAGATGAGGTTATGATCACCCATATGTTTTATTTTGGTTTGGGTTTTTTTTCTGTTGTTATTGTTGTGGCTATTTTATTATGCCCCTCCCTCCCCTTTTTTTTTTAATTTGTGGAATTTTCAACCAAAACAATTCAGCCATTTCCAAGAATAACATCAGAGTAAATACACTGTTCATTCACTATAAAATTCTCAGAGCCATTCAATACAAATATCTTGTGTTTTTATGCTTTAGAACCAGAACCAAAATTTGATGGAAGGATCACCTTGCTGTCAGGGATGTGATTTTACCATCTCTATGAGAATCTAGCCAAGTTTGATGATAGACCTCTCTTAGTTCATACAGACCATTAGAAACATCTTTGTGTATGACAGATAAATCATCATTTGTCTGCTATTCACCCATGTATAAGAGAGTCACAAAGCCTGAGAGAGGCTTTTACTGACATTGCTTTTTAAAATTCCAAAAATTGTTGCAGGTTGTCTTTCCTGTTCTTTCATTGCCTTTGCTGCTGAATCTGCATAGCAAGGGGCATGAAGAGCCAAACTGGAGTGAAGCGAGAAGAGCAGGAGCACAGGAAGAATGGAGATGAGACACCAGAAACAGGAAGGAGAAGAGTAGAAAGTGGGTCAGAGCAAAAACATGGAAGTAAGTGTGGCAGGTGCAATGAATATGTGCAGAAACTATTGGAAAGAAGGAAAAACAGGATGTCAGGCAAGAAGAGAAGTACTAGGTCAAAAATGCTACAGGCCATAGGAGACAAGGACAGGGGAATTGAGACTCCATTGGGCGTAAACTGCACTGGCACCTGCAGGCAAGCCCAAAATCTCCCACTCTCTGTTAATAATTCTGTCAAATAATTGGTGTGAAACCTTACAATTGGGTTGAGACCAAACAGCTGTAGCAAATCCTTTGTGTAAGGAGTACATTTCTTCCCTGCTAGTGGTTCATTCACATAAAAGGTAACATGCTTGTGGTAGGTTGGCCCTGGCTGGCAGCTAGCTTCCCCCTTCCTTCCTCACAGCAGGACAGGAAAGAAAACAGAAAGAATAGGAAAAAGCTTGTGGGTCAAGATGCAGGCAAGGAGATCACTTTGCCAATTGCTGTCATGGGCAAAATAGACCCCACTTTGGGTAATTTAATTTATTGCCAATTAATATAAATAGTTAATTACTGATTTGGGTATTGGGAAACAAAAAGAGTAATGAAGCAAACATTAAAACACTAGGGGAAAACACATTTCTTCCTCCTCTGACCTCTGTGTTCCTTCTGCTGTTTCTCACTCTATTTTTCCTCCTCCTTTGCCTATATAGCATTTTCTACCCTTTCTTAAGTACCTTTTCCCAGAGGCACCACCAGCACGGCTGGTGGGCTCAGTTGTGTCTTGTGGTGTGGAGCCGGCTGGAATCAGCTGGTTTTGGCACAGAGCAGCTGCAGCCTCCTCTCACTGACACCACCCCTGCAGCCCTCTGCTACCAACCCTGTGCCACCCACACTCAGTACCCTACTGGTTTTAGTTACCATATGAATTCAAGTGAGTGAAGACTGTATTGTGGAGCGTGACAATGGGCAAAGTAGCTCAACAAGAAGCCATTGAGATGGAGGTTGAAAAGGGAGAAAGCAAGGTTTTCATGGCAGGTGCAGGTTGTGTTGGTTTTCTACAATGCAACCTGTACAGAAGAGCAGTATGGTTGCATAGTTAAGCATCCCAAATTTAGGAAATATCTAAGTTGAGATTTCCCTGGTAACCTTAGCTTGCCTCTGTCAGTATGCGTGTGCTTTACTGTGATCTTTAAGGATGTATTCAACATAGAATCATAGAATCACTTTGTTTGGAAGAGACTTTTAAGAACATTGAGTCCAACCATAACCTAACTCTAGCACTGAACCATGTCCCTAAGAACCTCATATATACATCTTTTAAACACCTCCAGGAATGGTGACTCAACCACTTCCCTGGGCAGCCTGTTCCACTGCTTCACAACCCTTCCCTTTTTGGCAGTCCCAAAAATCTTACATATCCGGTCTTTTCAAAAAGACTCAGCCCCATTCAATGCACTGCAAGACAATAATCCAGGAATTAATTGGATTTGGGTGGGGAATGAGACAATCACATAGGTGTCTTGGAACTGTAACAGAAGCTGGAAAATGTTTACTGAATGATAAGTGGACTGCGAAAAAGTGTGCTAGACAGAAAGCAAGCAGTCACTAAAGCTGTCTAATTAAAACTCTTAGAGCTGGGCAAGAACTGCAACCATGCAGAAGGAAAAGAACAGAAATTCCCATGCAACAATTAAAATGTAAATATGGAGCTTTCTGCTCCTTGACTGCTTTGTGTTACTTAAACTATAAAAATCTATACTTTGCTTTATTACTATGCTTTAATACCATGAAGGTATTTAAAAACAATTCAAATACAACTTTAAAAAGATACCTCGAAACAAAGTAATTGCAAAATTAAAAACTGAATCAGAATACCCTGGAGAAATGTCAGGATAGTCTTTTTTTTTTTTTCTTTCCCAAAGACAAAGTTTAATTTCAATCAATACTGTTAAAAAGGAATTTAATTGGAAAAATCCACTGGAAAATTTTAAATAAGCCTTCCCAAGCACTTTGAAAAATTTGCCTGTTGCATCTTCATCAAAACTCACCAAATCAGTGTGTCTCTAGAAGTTGAAACTCCTGTTCTTCCCGAATAAACTCTATTTCCCTCACAGAACTGTTGCAGTAAGCAATTAATTCATTTACAAAACACTCTTGTATTACTGCAATGAATGTCACAGAAAACAGAAGGCAAAAATTAATAATTCTATGTTCATTATAAAGACTGGGTTTTATGAGGTATGTCAGGCCTGAGGTCACCCATGAGGCAACTGAATATAAAGAAATATAAAAAAGATATCCACTCAAAGAGGACTTCACATGTAACCTATAACATGAGTCTGTTTTTTAATACTATCATAATGCATATGATTGCATACAGTTACTCAGGAAATCATTATTCCAACCTATTCAAAATTAATTACTTTATTTAGTGATTTTAAAGTCCTTCTAACATTGTAGGTATACAACACAATATATTCTGAAGTAAGCTTATGAGATGCTAAAGTGAGTAATCTGTTTTAACCATCCCTTTAAAACAAAAATAAGCAGTTATTTCCAATAATGCAATCAACAACTGAACAAAAAGAGATTAAATAGCTTCTTAAATAGGAATTTAAAAGGTTCTTTCAACAGCCACACTTTCCCCTTTCAAAAAGAATGTTTTCCAGTTTTCAAAGCACCTTCAGGATGGACAAGGGATCAGACCCAGCCAGCATGGGTTTAGGAGGGGCAGGTCCTGTCTGACCAACCTGATCTCCTTTTATGATCAGGTGACCCCCTGGTGGATGAGGGGAAAGCTGTAGACATGGTCTATCTAGACTTCAACAAAGCCTTTGACACTGTCTCCCATAATATACTCCTGCAAAAGCTGGTAGCCCATGGCTTGGACAAGTGTACTCTCTGCTGGGTTAAGAACTGGCTGGAGGGCTGGGCCCAGAGAGTGCTGGTGAATGGGGCTGCATCTAGCTGGTGGCCAGTCACTAGTGGTGTCCCCCAGGGGTCAGTGTTGGGTCCAGTCCTGTTTAACAGCTTTATTGATGATTTAGATGAAGGGATTGAGACCATCATCAGCAAAGTTGGGAGGGAGTGTCGACCTGCTGGAAGGCAGGAGGGCTCTGCAGAGGGATCTGGATAGACTGGAAAAATGGACCGATTCCAATGGGATGAAATTCAACGAGGCCAAGTGCCAGGTCCTGCACTTTGGCCACAACAACCCCCTGCAGCGCTACAAGCTGGGCACAGAGTGGCTGGAGAGCAGTCAGGCAGAAAGGGACCTGGGGGTACTAATTGACAGGAAGCTCAACATGAACCAACAGTGTGCCCAGGTGGCCAAGAAGGCCAATGGTATCCTGTCCTGTATCAAAAAGAGCATGGTCAGCAGGACAAGGGAAGTGATCCTTCCCCTGTACTCTGCATTGGTGAGGCCACACCTGGAGTATTGTGTTCAGTTCTGGGCCCCTCAGGAAATGTCTTCCCCTCAGGAAAGAGATTGAAGTGCTGGAGCAGGTCCAGAGAAGAGTAACAAGACTGGTGAAGGGACTTGAACACAAGACCTATGGGGAGAGGCTGAGGGAGCTGGGGTTGTTTAGTCTGGAGAAGAGGAGGCTTAGAGGTGACCTCATCAGTCTCTATAACTACCTGAAGGGAAGTTATAGCCAGGTGGGGATTGGTCTCTTCTCCCAGGCAGTTAGCAATAGGACAAGGGGGCATGGGTTTAAACTCTGCCAGGGGAAATTTAGGCTGGATATTAGAAAGAAATTCTTTATGGAGAGAGTGATCAAGCATTGGAATGGACTGCCCAGGGAGGTGGTGGACTCACCGTCCCTGGAGGTTTTTAAGCTGAGATTGGACATGGCACTTAGTGCCATGATCTAGTAAATGGACTGAAGTTGGACCAAGGGTTGGACTTGATGATCTCTGAGGTCTTTTCCAACCCAGTCGATTCTGTGATTCTGTGATTTTAATGTGTTACATTTTTTTTCTACCATTGCAGTGCTTTTAATGTGATAATTAGAACTGTTAGCAAGTATAGGGGAACTTTATAAGGGTATTAAATCATTCTAACACAGTTTTGGGTTCTGATGGATTTAGTAAAGACTTCTAAAATGAAATTCCAAACAAATAAAATTACTAAATTCTTGATCCAGTGGAAAAAAAAAATTGCAATGACATAAAAGCTAAAGAAGTCTTGGAAAGGATAATATGTATGTATCTCTAAAATCTGTGCCATGGTAATTTGTTGAATGAAAAATTTACCCAAGGCATATAAGGTATTTCATCTGTTACGGTAAGATTTAGGAAATAACAATAATAAGTTGTCTTACCCCTGCAGCATTTTATTCTGACTCCAGGAGGGTCAAAGTCATAATTATTTTCCACAAGGAAATTATCCTGCTATTAAGCCACCATTATCTTTATATGTAGCTGTCACGGTGCATTCGGTGATGGACTCATGATGGTTCGTTTACCTTGATCTTGAAATGCAAAATTATGGCAACCAAAATGCCGAGGGGTTATAATTCAATCAAACAGTGTTACTTAATTATTTTGCCCATAAAGCGGCATGCGATAGCGAGAGAGTAAGAAAAAGGGAAAGGAAAAAAAAAGAAAAAAGGGAAAGAAAAATAAGAAGATGGGAATGAGGATTTGTTTACCACCAGATGAGTTCCAAAGGTGTCCCTCTGGTCTCCGGTCCTGTAGAGTTTTGCCGGTCCTCTGTTGTGGTTCAGGATCCTCTGGTGGGAAGATCTTAACAATGTCCATTTGGGAGTCATCTCTTCTGCTTCTTCACCCCCCGTCGCTCCCATCGTTCAAGGCCAGACTCCGCCTTTGTTTTGCAACCCAGGCTTAAACTGCACAGGCTTGAAAAGTCCTCGCTTCTCTTGCCAGGACCCATCTGTGCTTGCATGGCCTCAAGTTCAGGGGTCTCTTTCTGGTCCATTGAGTGACCTCAGGACCCTTGGTGAGGTTCTGGGCATGCTCTTCTTCATTGGCCTTTGTTTGAGGGAGGAGGTGGCGGACAGGTGTGACTGAGGCTGCAGGTGAGAATCCATCTTCTGGATGGCAGCTATTGTCCCTGGGTCAGAGAGACCCACATAACAATCCCTTTTAGGAAGCAGGGGCTAGCTTGGCTGAGGCAGCAGGCGAAGTCCATACAGCAGCCATTGTTAGCAGTAGCCCTCCGGGTCGGAGAGACCTGTGCAACACAGTTCTTCTCCTCAGGGCTCTCTCCAAGTCATTGTCCATGCGTTCTTTCTGTCAGGGCCTCAGTTCTCTCAGTTCCTGATGACTATGTTTCAAGTAAATACTGCTCCATCTTCAGACCAACTCTTACAGTAGCCCAGATAATGCAAACTCACAGAATCACAGAATGGTTGCAGTTGGAAGGGACCTCTGGAGATCATCTAGTTCAACCCACTTTCTAAAGCAGGTACACCTAGAGCAGATTGCACAGGAATGTGTCTAGGCAGGTCTTGAATGTCTCCAGAGGAGACTCCACAACCTCTCTGGGCAACCTGTTCCAGTGCTCTGTCACCCTCAAAGGAAAAAAGGTTCTCCTCATATTCAGATGGAACCTTCTATGCGTCAGCCTGTGCCCATTGCCCCTCATCCTATTGTTGGGCACCACTGAAAGTAGTCTGGTCCCATCCTCTTGACATCCACCCTTCAGATATTTAGAAATATTGATGAGATTGCCTCTCAGCCTTCTCTTCTCCAGGCTGAACAGACCCAGCTCTCTCAGTCTCTCCTCATAAGAAAAGTGCTCTAGGCCTCATATCATCTCCATAGTCCATCGCTGGACTCCCTCCAGTAATTCCTTATCCTTCTTAAACTGGGAAGCCCAGATCTGGACGTAGTACTCCAGATGCATCCTCACCAGGGCAGAGTAGAGGAGGATAACCCTCGACCTGCTGGTCACGCTCTTCTTAATGCACCCCAGGTACCATTGACCTTCTTGGCCATAAGGGCACATTGTTGACTCATGGTCAACCTGTTGTCGACCAGAACTCCCAAGTCCTTTTCTGCAGTGTTGCTTTACAGCAAGTCCGTCCCCAACCTTTACTGGTGCCGGGGGATATTCCTCCCCAGGTGCGAGACCCTACACTTGCCCTTGTTAAACTTCATTAGGTTCTTCTCTGCCCAGTCCTCCAGCCTGTCCAGGCCTCGCTGAATGGTAGCACAGCCTTCTGGTGTGTCAGCCCTTCCACCCAGTGTGGTATCACCAGCAAACTTGCTGAGGGTGCACTCAGTCTCTTCATCCAGGTCACTGATGAACAGGTTGAACAAGACTGGACCTAACACTGACCCCTGGGGAACCCCACTAACTGCAGGTTTCCAACCAGACTTTGCACCATTGATCACAACCTTCTGAGCCCTGCCCATACAGCCAGTTCATGATCCATCTCACCGTGCATTCATCCAGCCCACACTTCTTGAGCTCACCTATGAGGAGGTTGTGAGAGATGGTCTCAAAAGCCTTGCTGAAGTCAAAGTAGACGATATTCACTGCTCTTCCCTCATCTACCCAGCCAGTCATACCATCACAGAAGCTATCAGATTTGTCAAACATTATTTCCCTTTGGTGAACCCGTGCCGATTACTCCTGATAACCTTCTTTTCCTCCACATGCTTAGAGATGACATCCAGAATGAGCTGTTCCATCACCTTTTCAGCGATGGAGGTGAGGGTGACTAGCCTGTAGTTTCCTGGGTCATCCTTCTTGCCTTTTTTGAAGACTGGAGTGACACTGGCTTTCTTCCAGTCCTCCAGCACCTCTCCTGTTCTCCAAGACCTTTCAAAGATGATGGAGAGTGGCTTTGCAGTAACATTTGCCAACTCTCTCAGCACTTGTGGGTGCATCCCATCGGGGCTCATGGATTTGTGGATGTCCAGTTTCTGTAAATGATCTCTAACCTGTTCTTTCTCAACCAAGGGAAAGTCTTTCTTTTGCATGACTTCGAATCATAGAATGAGAGAATCGTTTCGGTTGGAAGAGACCCTCATGATCATTGAGTCCAACCATAACCTAACGTAACTCTAGCACTAAACCATGTCCCTAAGAACCTCGTCGAAACACCTTTTAAACACCTCCAGGGATGATGACTCTACCACTTCCCTGGGCAGCCTGTTCCAATGCCTGACAACCCTTTCCGTGAAGAATTTTTTCCTAATATCCAATCTAAACCTCCCCTGGCACAACTTGAGGCCATTTCTTCTTGTCCTATCACTTGCTACTTGGGAGAAGAGGCCAACACCCTCCATGCTACAACTTCCTTTCAGGTAGTTGTAGTCAGTGATAAGGTCTCCCCTCAGCCTACTTTTCTCATGGCTAAACAGCCCCAGTCCCCTCAACTGCTCCTCATAAGACTTGTGCTCCAAGCCCCTCACCAGCTTTGTCACCCTCCTCTGCACTCACTCTAGTATTTCAATGTTCTTCTTATGATGAGGGGTCCAAAACTGAACATAGTATTCAAGGTGCAGCTGTATGGGAATGTAGTGGAAGATTTGGTGAGGAGGTTGTTTAAATGTAAATCCGCTCAAGTGACTTGCAACTGTCTGTACAAAAAGCACATACATCACACTAATTGTTTTACTGACCTTGTGTGCTTGATGAGTAGAACCTCTGTGTTAGATAACATAGGCCTGTGAGAAACTCTAGGCACCTTATCACTAAGTCTGAGATTTCTGCTTTGTTGTGAGAAAGAGTGCAAGGCTGTGCCTGCTTGAAACCTTGAAATACAGGCGAGCTCAGTAGGCCCAGTGATCTTCCAGCAGGGCTGAACTTACCAGTGCCTGCATCCTCGCTTGTGTCATCTCTGCCTGGGAGCTTAGGTGCGACTTTGGAGATTCCCCAGTAGAGAGGTAACTAAAATAAAATTTGTTCTTTGCAATGTATTTGTGGCTTCTGGCTCTTCTTGCAACGTACCTGTGTATGTGTACACAGTGGCCTCACTAGCGCCGAGTACAGTGGCACAATCACTTCTCTAGTCCTGTTGGCCACACTATTCCTGATACAAACCAGGATGCTTGTCATGGTTGAGACGGACAAACGACATAGACCAAGTTCTTCCAAGATGAAAGTAGTAGATGCCATTTATTGCCACAAGTGCATTTTTATACAGTTTTACCAATTCATGTGTGTCTTCACTATTGGTTACAAGGTACAGCAGTAACATCTCATTGGCTAATTTTACTCTTCTACTTCCTTCTCTCTCACGGGTACATCCTTAACTTCTCCGGATACTCCTTTACTCCCATCATTCTCACGGGTAGGCCTTCGTATCTTCAAGGCTAATTTCTGTTCCTATGCCCTCCGTCAGGGAATCCACAGACCCACCGTAGTCCCCCACAGATGCTGTTGGCCTTTTTGGCCACCTGGGCACACTGCTGGGTCATATTCAGCTGGCTGTCATTCAACACGCCCAGATCACTCTCTGCCAGGGAGCTTTCCAGCCACTCTTTCCTAAGTCAGTAGCGCTGCCTGGGCTTGTTATGATCCAAGTACAGGACCCGGCACGTGGCCTTATTATACCTCATACAATTGGCCTCAGCCCAACGATACAGCTGGTCCAGATTCCTCTGTATGGCCTTTCTACCCTCCAGCAGATCAACACTCCCACCCAATTTGGTGTCATCTGCAAACTTACTAAGGGTGCACTCAATCCCTTCATCCAGATCATTGATAAAGAGATTAAACAGAACTGGCCCAAATACTGAGCCCTGGGGAACACCACTCATGACCGGCTGCCAACTGGATTTGACTCCATTCACCACAACTCTTTGGGCCTAGCCCTCCAGCCAGTATACATGTATGTCATAAATATTTATAAAGTTTACAAACTGTTTATTTCTCACTTGGTCCTGTACACATCTCAGTGGTGCAAAGCAGAGGGAAAGAGAATCAGTAATTTCTGATATCCTAGAAAAAAAGACTGGGAAAAAACCTGGAGGTTAAGTGCTATTTTGTACTTATGGAAGTTAAATCTCTTCAGATCATTTTTGGTACAGACTTGCAGAGACAGAGTGCCTGAAGACAGGCTATGTTTCAGATTGGGTCTCTCATGTCTGCCATATTCAAGTTTAAAATAGTATATTTTGTCATTTTTTCTATGCTAGGAAGCCAAATGTGTCAGAAATGTTATATACACATTTGTATTAGAAATTTAATATATTATTCTTTGAAATCATCAGCTTTTGCATTTGTACTGAGAAAGTAACTGCGGATATAACACAAGAGTCAAGAAAAGGAAAAGAGTCAGAATATGGAAGTAGAAAGTAAAAAGAAAAACAGAAAGAATCTTCTGAAATTCCCACATATATTGACTATTTCTTTGTTGTTGCCTTTTTTTTTTTTTTAACCACGAGGTCACCACTCCATCTAGAGCAGAGGTGTCAAGCTCATTTTCATCGCAGGCCACATCAGCCTTGCCATTACCTTCAAAGGGCCGAATGTAATTTTAGGACTGGGTAAATGTAGGAGTAGTTACATTTATCCAGTCCTAAAATTGCATTTTGCCCTTTGAAGGCAACCACGAGGCTGATGTGCCCCCCTCCAGTGAAAATGAGTTTGAAACTCCTGGTCTAGACTATTCATGGCCCATGGGAAAGCAACACAGCTATGAACCCCCTTCTTTTCAAAGACTCAGGTGTCTCAGGTATCAACTTTTTTCTAACTGTTCAAATACATGTCAAGGCATTTACTTCCTGACAATATGTATTTTTAATCTATCATTCATTGTGGCTAACTGAACTCAGGCAAATTTACAGTGAAACACAGAGTTAACTTTAGGTATGTCCCGGAAATGAACGAGATACCTCTATACCCATGTTTGCTTGTGTCATGGAAGGGCTGAGAACCAAAACCAAGGTATAAAAGCCAAACATCACAGAATCAGGCTTAAGCCATGCAGCTTCTCATTTCAGTAGGCTGCTTTGCAAGAATACGAGCAATTTCTGCTAGCACTTCAGAACCTCAAAGCACTCTAAAGGCTGATCTCTGCCAGCTGGGAGTAAACTGAATCAAGCAGTAACAGTGCATAACACTTTAAATCATAGCCTAACCCTCAAGCAACCCTCAGCTAAAGACTGGGAGTTGCAGTGGTATCAAAGCAGCATTTTTAACACTACTAACTTTAACACTACTAATGACTAAGTGAAAACAAAGAGTGAAGGCTCACAGTTGTCATGTTGTTTCATACAGAAAATTGCATAGCAACATCTCAGTTTTAAAGCATGATCGTAGCATAGGAACCTTATCATCTGGTATTTATGGCAAACACCTCCTCAAGTAAAAGGCAGGGTTTTTTATCCAACCTAGCTAAAATCAACAGCGGTGAATCCAGATAAATAAGTTTACCTATTTTTCAGCAATGCTTGTTTTGTTTAAAAGTATGATTTCTCTAGGGCATGCAGATCAGCAAAAATTCCTCTGCAAAACAGCATTCCTAACCAGTGGCAACACCTTTCCTCTACTCTGCATGAAGCAAGTGCAGAGGAAGAAAAAAAAATTGACTGCTTTCAGCATGTTGCCATTCATATTTTGAAAAACATACAGTGCTAAATTGTTTCCCTTCCAAATCTGTCCTACAGTTGCATCCACAGAAACCCAGAATTATCACTCAAATCTTGCCAGTTTCTGTTCTCTTTCAGTAATAAGAGTTTTCCAGGCAAGGGCTTCTGAATCAAACTTATTTACATCCAAACACAAATAGGACTCTCTGCTCAAGGTTATTTTAGAAATGACCCATTTTTCTACTGAGATTCATAGAATTTTATGTTATTTTTCTTCAATATGGGCAGATATAACTAATAAAACTGTTTTGACAAACACTTTGAGTTTGCAGATTTTTGTGATATATGAACGTGACTGACTTGATAACAGAGAGGCATTATGACCACCTCAGTACTTAGTACAGTGGTGAGATTTTATTTTCGTATCTCTACATCTGTGTCTGCAGGAAGAATCTGAGGACTTTTTCTTGTTACTTTGGTTTTAAACCATTTAGAAATAAGTGCTGTGCGTAAAAGAGACTGGATAAAGGGCAGAGGAGTAGGCTGCTTTCTGAATAAATCATTGTCCAAAAATCTTTGTTTTAAGCTGAAAAAAGTATACTTGTTAACATAATTTCATGGCTGAACTTCAATAATCTCTGTGACAAAAAGAATTGAAGGACCATGTGAAGATTAAGAAGTGAAGGTTACTAATTTGATTCACAACAGGCTCAGCAGAAACATGGTATTTGGTGTACCTACTTCAGGGAAGTAAACTCATGACGAGCATTTAAACTGTCAAAAATGTGAAATGACAATCAAAATCCTAAGTTACTCAGTCTTTTCAAAAACAGGAATGCAAAGAATTTACAGAAACCACTTTTCAGAAACCACAGTTACTAGAATACTTATTAACTTGTGGGGCATAACTAATTGTTTGTAGTTAACTCCAGAGAACCATGACAAATGTGGAACTTTTTGTTTTCGTTCATAATTTGACACTTAGACCAACACATAACTAGAGCAAGCTGGTTCAATGCCATCACTAAAACCTGCTGAATTTTACTCTGTGTGAGACTTTGTAGAACAGCAGAGGTGGGTAAGCACTTTCCTAGTCTAGCTATCTGAGATAGAGATCTATGTGGCCCTGTCTTTCACATATACTATTGAATCACACAGCACTAGAAATTCCAGCACAGTATAGAGTTTTTAGTAGAAATGAAACACTATGATATATAGTTCCTAGATGGCCTATTTGGATTCTTAAATAAAGTGTGATCAATAATTATTCAACTTTTTTGCTTTATGCATGGCACGATGAATTATACCTGCAGTGGATAGTAACTACACTTTGTACTTACAGATTATCCATGTTCTATAGTGTAGAAGAACAATCTTAGTCTTTTTGAAAAACAAAGTGGCACGCAGCAACTATTGACAATGAAGTACAGTTTTTTATGAATTTGCTGCTTGAGTAAGTGGTAGGTAGCTTTTGCATAGCACGTTTTAAGCACGTGTTACAGAATGGGGGTCTTGGCACTGAGTTGAGTAGGGCAGTGGGTAATGAGCTTAGGTGAACAAAGCACATTACTTTTGGATGTAGTGTTTCTACCCAAGTCCTGTTTTTCCACCTCTCTCACCTGAACCTGAGTGAAATTTAAAAACTAGCTTGTGTCTCCCAGAGAACCGAATTTGGTAGGTTTTGTTCTTAGTTTATTTCATGTGCAAGTAGGCTCAGGCTCTGATAAAATGCAGTTATTTCAGCTTTCTTTCCAAATGCAGCAGCAGTACTTGTCCTCTGCCCTGATTCTTTGATAAAACATCTGTAAAGCTAAAGCATTAATCCAAGAATCAAGAAAGCAAGATTATCACCTCAGTCAGATGGGAGACAAATATACGTGTCCCAAGAGCATCTCCTTCTGTTTGCTGTCAGCGGGACACACTTTATCTTCACAACTGAATCTCTGCTGTTACCCAACAAGGAGTTCAAAATACAAAGAGAGTGAGGAAGAAGTAACCTAGCTCCACAGCCAGGTATTTAGAATATTCTAGGGAGACAAGGAAGACCCAGATTTTGGGCACTCTAATGGCCATTTTGCATTAAACTCTCTTCAGGCATCACATAGATACAGATCAAGAGTTAGAAAACAAGTTTCTTCCTTCTGTGGGAAATACCCCAGACATTGACTTTATTGCATAGAGGCAGACTTTCAAAAAAAAAAGAGGATTCTCCTGACTGATGGAAACAGCAGGTCTGGTATGCTTTGTGTATGGGAATTGTGCAAGAATGGCAAGAAGGCTCATTGTAAATACGCTCAAGCAACTGCACCTGGGATGTAGAAAAAGCACATACATCACACTAATTGTTTTACTGACCTTCTGTGCTTGACAGGTAGAACCTCTGTGTTAAAAAACATAGGCCTGTGAGAAACTCTTAAGGCACCTTATCATTATGCCTGAGATTCCTGCTTTGTTGTGAGAAAGAGTGCAAGGCTGTGCCTGCTTGAAACCTTGAAATACAGGCAAATGCAGCAGGCCCGTGATCTTCTACCAGGGTTGAATTCTGCAGTGTCTGCATCTCTACTTGTGTCGCCTCTGCCCAGGAGCTTAGGTGCTGCTTTGGATATCCCCTGGAAGTGAGGTAACTATAATAAATTTGCTCTTTGCAATTGCGTTTATGGCCTCTGGTTGCTTCTAGCAATGTGCCTGCGTTGGCTCACACACTTTGGGAAAAAACAGGTTAGGAAGAGAAAAGTGGACCCTACTTCCCTGGCCCATTCTTGAGAGGCTTTGAGCTGTAGATCTCAAATGGATAGTTTCCTGCTTACTGCCTCAAGATCTGGAGAAGAGACAAGCTGAAAACATGCCTGGTTGTCAGTTAGTTACTGGCTACCTTTAATGAGTTCCCTTTGCACCTAGGAGGTTAGTTTACAAGGCACTGTATGGGGAAGCAACACATCTAAATCAGCAGAGAACAGGTTAGTGGAACTGATGGAACACAGGTTGCACTTCAGTGCATATTTTTCTTTCACTACCAGGCTGACCAGTAGATTTTCATCTTCTCCTTTTGAAACTAGTGTGGTAGAGGGCTTAGTAAGACAAAGATGCAGGGCACTGTAGCATCTACCTTTCAAATCTCAACATCTTTGGCACTAGCCCAGGGTAAATATGCAATCCTTACTCTTTGACAACATTGTTCAAACACTGAATTAATGTTTTCTAACTGCATCAGATTGACTCTATCTAAAAAAAGTACATAACCACTATACACAGGACATATAGCATAAGTGCAAACTGATCAAACAAAGTTCTTTAAGTCTAATCTCCAAAGTGTCACTTCCTTTTAGGTCTCCATTTCACTTCTGGAATTACAACCAAAAGCACTAGTTCTTATTGATAGCTTTGGCCATTGTGGCAGTTGCACATCCCCCTGAGATCTGGATCCTTCAATGGGGCAGTTAATGGCTCTTTTAGCACCTTAATGGGACCCTGAGTCAGTTGACAGGGTCGTTAGCAGAGGAGGTGCCCAGAGTAGCTGCAAAGCTTCTGGACCGTGTTTCAATGCCCACAGCCAGATCTGACCAGACTATAAATGGGGCTCCCACTGAAGACCCTCTTTGGAGTGGCCTTGGAGTAGCGGGTCTGTGAACTGGAACCCTCTCCTTAGACTGGGATGCCGTCTAAGGAGACTTCCCAGGATTGAGAGTGCCTCACCTCGTTGTTTGGGTGAGTGGTTATTTACTGGATACATCCTTGAATGAGTCCTTGCCTAACCCAGGCAAGTGATTATTTCTTGTGGGTACCCTGGAGTCGGAGGGCTCTGGTTGGTTTCTTGTGAGTGTGTGCATGCATGCTGTGGATCCTCATTATTCTTATTTTGCTGCACCCCAATAATCTCAACTGATATCCGAACCTGTATTTTATGTTGTCAGAGTGCTAACTAATTGTATAAACCCTGTTTTGGTCAGTTTATTGGTTGCACTTTTCCAGCCAGAATAAAGTCTGTTTTGGAACTCGTTGTCCACCTAAAACTGACTTTGGGGTACCTCCATGACATTTAAAATGGTGTAGTCGGCAGGATATCAGAAATGGAGAAATTATTATGGGGCTACAGCTGTAATAATCCTTCTGTGGCAACCTGCACACATCGGGCAGAAGCAAGCTGATGTGGTCCCAGAGTGACCGTAGCTGCGTGTGCTGTTTTCTGTGCTTCTGTTTGTGTTGCTGTCGATGCTGTTCTTGGTGTTGTTCTGTGCACCTGCTTAAAGCAAGCCCGAGACCAGCACAAATGCTGTAGCCAGTTGGAGAGGCATGATTCTAGAAAAGAGCTGGAAATATATTGTTTGAAAGCAGAGTTACGGTGAGAGAGAAAGTGAGTGCATTTTTAGGACAAAGGATTGAACTCATGTTAACCCAAGCAAAATTTCCCCTAGTATTGCCCAAATTCGGAAATTGATTGTGGACACAGAACCTGAGGACTGGGATGGAGATATCTGGGGAGATTCTGAAAACAGTGTTGATGAAGAGGAGGTAGAGACAAAGGATGTAGGCCCTCTCATTAAAACTGAGACATGTACAGGTCCACAGGGTGGAAACTCCTGTACTGCTGTTTGTACTACCCCATGGACGGGACCTGAACTTGGCGACTTGCAATCTAAATTCTCACGTTAGCCGGGCGAAACAGAAACTGAATATCTTTCCCTTACGGGGTGTGATCGGATACTATTGAGTAATGAGGAAGCTGCAGGCTTTTGGGGACCTGGTGTGTTTTCAAGTGATGGTCCGAATGGTGATCAGCCCATAACATCTTGTGTGGCTTACTGGGCTGGTGGTGTGGATCCCAAGGAACGTGGGGAGCCCATCACCATTAGGATAAGAGGCTTGCTGGAGCTGGTTGAGGGCGTTCAAAAGGCTGCTTGTATACAGACAATGTACGAAAGAGGGCGGCAAGGAATTGCCATGGCTGCACCAGTAAACCTGACCCACCTTCGGCTGCTTATCAGAGGGCTGCCGGACGCTTTAAAGATACATGTCCAGTCCCTCAGGGAGAGAATTCAGGAGGCTATTGACTGTAACAAGCAGAACCCTGGAAATCTGCCTGCACATGTATTAACCTGGGCTGAAATCCTGCACAATTTAGTCACCTACGGGCGTGAAATGGGATGGGTGGACCCGGGTGGCAGCACAGAGACTTCTTGGAATTGAGAGTGCCTCACCTCCTCGTTTGGGTGAGTGGTTATTTACTGGATATATCCTTAAATGAGTCCTTGCCTAACCCAGGCGAGTGATTATTTCTTGTGGGTACCCTGGAGTCGGAGGGCTCTGGTTTGTTTCTTGTGAGTGTGTGCATGCACGCTGTGGATCCTCATTACTCTTATTTTGCTGCACCCCAATAATCTCTTCAACTGATATATGAACCTGTATTTTATGTTGTCAGAGTGCTAACTAATTGTATAAACCCTGTTTTGATCAGTTTATTGGCTGCACTTTTCCAGCCAGAATAAAATCTGTTTTGGAACTTGTTGTCCACCTAAAACTGACTTTGGGGTGCCTCCGTGACAGCCATAAGGAACTAAACTAAGATCACCATTTTGTTTACCATAGACATTAAAATCCATCTCTGTCATGTTTTCAGTATAGCAAAAAAAATGATCACATGGCTATCTCTTGCACACCCAGAAGTTATCTTGACACCACCTGCCTGATCTGTCTGATATCTCTCATCAAAAAGTTGAACTGAAAGCTGACTGGATCAGGTTGTATCTGTACAGTATCTTGAGGAAGCAGGCTAGAGCGTGTCACTTTGCCAACTCAGCTCTATGTACACATACACACACTCGTGCATGCACAAATTGCTTTCATAGGATGTCTCTGACTTAGCTACCAGCATCCATCTTGGTGCCACCTCAAGGCATATCAAGGATAAGAGGGTTATTAGGGGCAGTCAACATGGCTTTACCAAGGGTAAGTCATGCTTGACCAACCTCATAGCCTTTTATGAGAATGCAACAAGGTGGATGGATGATGGCAGAGCGGTGGATGTGGTCTACCTTGACTTCAGTAAAGTCTTTGACACAGTCTCCCACAGCATCCTCACAGCTAAGTTGAGGAGGTGTGGTCTAGACAATAGAGTAGTGAGGTGGGTTGCAAACTGGCTTAAGGAGAGAAGCCAGAGAGTGGTAGTCAATGGTGCGGAGTCTAGTTGGAGGCCAGTATCTAGTGGAGTGCCTCAGGGGTCAGTACTGGGGCCAATATTATTCAATATATTCATTAACGATTTGGACGAGGGAATGGAGTGTACTATCAGCAAGTTTGCTGATGACACTAAGCTGGGAGGAGTGGCTGACACGCCAGAAGGCTGTGCTGCCATCCAGCGGGACCTGGACAGGCTGGAGAGTTGGGCGGGGAATAACCTGATGAAATTTAACAAGGGAAAGTGTAGAGTCCTGCATCTGGGCAGGAAGAATCCCAGGTTCCAGTATAAGTTGGGGAACGACCGATTAGAGAGCAGTGTAGGGGAAAGGGACCTGGGGGTCCTGGTGGACAACAGGATGACCATGAGCCAGCACTGTGCCCTTGTGGCCAGGAAGGCCAATGGCATCCTCGGGTGTATTACAAGGGGGGTGGTCAGTAGATCGAGAGAGGTTCTCCTTCCCCTCTACTCCGCCCTGGTGAGACCCCATCTGGAATATTGTGTCCAGTTCTGGGCCCCTCAGTTCAAGAAGGACAGGGAACTGCTGGAGAGGGTCCAGCGTAGGGCAACAAAGATGATTAAGGGAGTGGAGCACCTCCCTTATGAAGAAAGGCTGAGGGAGCTGGGTCTCTTTAGTTTGGAGAAGAGGAGACTGAGGGGTGACCTCATTAATGTTTATAAATATATAAAGGGTGAGTGCCATGAGGATGGAGCCAGGCTCTTCTCAGTGGCAAACAATGATAGGACAAGGGATAATGGAATCAAGCTGGAACACAAGAGGTTCCACTTAAATTTGAGAAAAAAACTTCTCAGTGAGGGTGACAGAGCCCTGGAACAGGCTGCCCAGGGAGGTTGTGGAGTCTCCTACTCTGGAGACATTCAAAACCCGCCTGGACATGTTCCTGTGTGATCTCACGTAGGCGTTCCTGCTCCAGCAGGGGGATTGGACTAGATGATCTTTTGAGGTCCCTTCCAATCCCAAACATACTGTGATACATACTGTGATCCATCTACTATAAAGGTACCTTGAGATCAGGCCACCAACAAATCCAATCTATCCTTATGTTGGAGAATGAAAAACTTGTAGAACTCTTTGAGTGCGACGGGCGGACTGGCGAAGACAAAGAATCGGGCTCAATATGAGTTTAACATCAATGCCCTTTAATGAACCTTTAACAACACTGAATATCAATGTCTGCCAGTGCACGTTTTTGAAACCCTTATATAGTCTTTACCCAGTGGTCACGTGGCAAGTGCAGGCTATGATTGATTACTCTCTGCAGTCACTCTTCCCCCCCCCCGCTATGGTGATTAGCTGCAGGTCACTGTCCACGAACTGTTCATGCGCAGTGACGACAGCGCCCCTCCTGCAGCCTGGGTCGAGGATAGACCAGCTTCTGTTTACTTCCGTTCTGTCTTTGGTGTCTCCAGAAAAACCTTCCGTGTAGGTCCTAGCCTGCACCACAGCCACATCAAACTCTGGCTTGTTCACAGCACACAGCCCATGTCCTCTTTCTTCCAAAAACTCTCCACAGTTCCTCCTTTTTTCTTTTTGGACAAGCCAGGCTTGATTATCTATGCGTTCTAACCCATCTTTGATACGTGATGAAGAACAACTTATACATAACATATCAATTACAACAACAATCAACATAAACAATGCACTTTGCAATAAACCCTTAATCCACCCCCTTAGGTCAAGTCAATTTGTTAAACTTTCTAAACAAAAAAATCAGTTGGTTCGATTTCCTACGGCTCTGGCCCTACGGGAAGGCGATCATCACAATTGTCATAGTTGTCAAACCATGCGCTAATATTTTTCCTCTTAGTAAACTTGAGGTACTCCATTGCTGTTTTAATATTGCAATGGATTGATTAAACAAATTCCAAGAACTTTTATTTAATGGTACTCCTACTCAACATGTAACAAACAGTGTGCTGGGTGTTGATCAACCTGCCCAGAAGGTAGTGGTGTTTAAAGACCTTCCTAACATTACCATACATTTTGTCGAGGATCAAAAGCAGTTCTTAACAAAAACCCAGGAACTAGACTGCTTCTCAAGAGAATGAAAAAGATACAAACTTTCCACATGCTTAACACTTTATCATTAAGACCTAGTTATATAACTATATTACACATACATGTCACAGCTAAATTAATGCGAAGGTTACACCTCACTCTGTGTCCTCCAAAGGTTCTGTTGCAGGAAGTTGATTCGGTTGAATTTGCTTCAACTCCGGCTTTACTGCTTGGCTTGGAACCCACAACGGACCTTGATCTGTGGAGAGACACACATACCCTCTACCATTAACAATAACAGGTGCCGGTCCCTTCCACATTCTAGTGGTGGGGTCGCTGAACTGCTACCACTACTGGTTGGATTGTAGATGAGACTTGCTGGCTAACTTGTTGAAGAGATCTCTGCATGACCCCTTCGAAAGCGACAGGCATCACTTCTGCATTTCACTGTTCTTCTGTCCTGGCTACTCGTGTCAGCATTTCTTCTACTGAAGATCCTGGTGGCAGGGTTGCTAGTATTTGTTTAGTCTTTGAATTTGCATTATCGAAAGCCAGCAACCGAAACATTTGATTTTTCATTTCTTCTGATAAATCTGGGTTTTGCATTATTCCTTCATGTAGCCAGTCAATAAAATGCGTGAAATTTTCTGTAGTGCCTTGGCGTATTCCGCTGAATGAGGGAGCTAAGGGTCCTGGTAAAGTTAAGAAAGCATCTAGGGCAAGTTGTGCAGCTTTCCGGTGAACTTCAGCAATAAATCGCAGTTGAACTTCTATTGTAGCGTACTGTCCGCGACCCGTATAGGTGTCGGGTACCACATTGGTTAATGGGTCATTTGGACTGGTGTGTTTGGCTGTTTCTTGCTGCGCTCGTTGATACCAGGCCGATTCCCACAGGAGGAATTGTGCTGGAGTTAGTAATAAGCACATTAAATTTTGGCAGTCCATGGGACACAATAAGTCAGCAGTAAAAATCCAATGCAGTATTTGTCTGGTAGCTTCTGAATGTATCCCATAGTTCGTGATTGTTTGTTTGGCTTGCTGTAAAATTTTCCATTCATGTGGTTCCCATACCGCTGTCTGGGTGTTCATATTTTGAATTACCGGTAGGGCTAATTTTGCTGGAGACCAATCACCTTCTAGAATGGCATCTTTGATGACCCCTGACCATCTGCCAGATCGGGGTGGTGGCCGGTCAGTAGGTTCTATGGGTACCTTTGGTTGCATTGTTTGCGGAAGGCAACCTGGTTTTTGATACTCGATTTGTCTCTTATTTTTCTCTACATCTGACATTCGCAAGTCAAGTTGTTCAAGCTTACTGGTAATGACTTGCAGTAACTGCTCTACTCCTTGTGATGAGCCCAATGATGTAGAAGGAGGCTCACAGGATCCCTCCACATGTATTTTTGGAGGTTCTTTTGGGGGGTGGCCCCTGGTGCCGTGGCCCGGTCGGGCCCAGCCTGGCTGACGCGATAGTCTCAGAGGGGGGCGTGTCTGACTCGGGATAGGGCAGAGGCGGAGCTGTAGGAGGAGGGCGGCACTCAGGGCCTCCCACATCCGGACAGTCCCCTAGTTGCACTTCCGCTTTCTTCTCACATTGCCCCAGAGACTCAGACGGGGAAACTTCCGGTTCTTTGTTTGAGGAGGGTAAAGTTTCCAACTCCCGCCGCAGATCGGATTGCGAGAGTATTGGCTGAGCCGGGACCCCTCGACCACCCCGAACAGCAGGCAGACCCCACAGAGTAGCCCACAGGTCCCTCTTCTCTTTTGGCTGACAACTTTTATCAGTCCAGGTTTGTTCTGGGGCAAGCGCCTTCGCAGCTCCCAGGGCAGTGCGTTGTTCTGACTTCATTACTTCCAATGATTCTAACACGGTTCTCCACAAATCTCTCAGAGCTTTAATTTCTTTCTCTTCTTCCCCTCTGAGAGTCTTATCCCACATAGTGTCCCCCAATAATCTCCATTCCATTGGGGAAAACAAAAGTGGAATTTCTCCAAAGTGTCCCAATTTCTGGACTAATGTAATCAATGTGATTAAGTTTTCCTGTGACGATTCGATACCTCTCTTAGAGAGAATATGCATCAACAGTGCCACAGCTGTCTCAAGTTCCATTATCAAATCAGTGTGGTCTTAAGTACGAGGCGAGTGACCAGCTTGTCTGGTGCTTGTCTTTTGTTACCGGACAAAGCACACTCTCCTACAACCCGGTTTGGCTCCGTCGTTTAATGAATGCTGCTTGCCGCAGTAAATGGCACTCCGGAGATCCTACTTTTGCTAACAACCATCCTCTGCTACCAGATGCTGGAGAATGAAAAACTTGTAGAACTCTTTGAGTGCAACGGGCGGACTGGCGAAGACAAAGAATCGGGCTCAATATGAGTTTAACATCAATGCCCTTTAATGAACCTTTAACAACACTGAATATCAATGTCTGCCAGTGCACGTTTTTGAAACCCTTATATAGTTTTTACCCAGTGGCCATGTGGCAAGTGCAGGCTACGATTGGTTACTCTCTGCAGTCACTCTTCCCCTCCCGCTATGGTGATTAGCTGCAGGGCACTGTCCATGAACTGTTCATGCGCAGTGATGACAGCGCCCCTCCTGCAGCCTGGGTCGAGGATAGACCAGCTTCTGTTTACTTCCATTCTGTCTTTGGTGTCTCCAGAAAAACCTTCCGTGTAGGTCCTAGCCTGCACCACAGCCACATCAAACTCTGGCTTGTTCACAGCACACAGCCCATGTCCTCTTTCTTCCAAAAACTCTCCACATCCTTATGGCAGGAAAATTCAGGAGTATGTGGGCAAGGACAAGAGGGATCCCTGATGGCACTTGCAACTACATTACTGGTCTGGTGCATGCCAAGGGATAGCGAGGGTCTAAATTTTTTCCATGGCCGCCTCTGAAAGTCACATCGAGAGGATTTACAGCCGTTTGGAAACAGAGTGACATTAGATTTATGTAGAGTCTCAGCCTTGTATTTAAAATGCAGATGATATGCTATGTTTGTTTACCATTTTTAACACAAAAGGGATGAGACCTTTTGTGGATACTTCAACATCATGTGTTATTGATAAAAGATCACTTGTAACAGTTAAAAACCCATGAAATAGGAAAGAACTGATGCCAGAATCTTGAACAAGGAAATCCTGGGTCTTTCTGAATTGAGGAAGCCTAAGCATATTGTTCAAGTTATTAGGTTTGTAGCCAAGAGGAAGAAAATATATGTTGGTTGCCTTATTCAGGTCACAAGCAGCATTTACTTCTCAGCAAGATTCTTCTGTAGACAAGGTTTTATTGAATTATTTACACTTAAATCTCAGTTATAAGGTCAACTGACTTTATATACATGCCCTGGTTTTGTTAAAAACAAGACCAGTTTCTCTTTTAGTGTATTTTCCTTTCAACTAAGTTTTTCTAAGTAACTGCACTTTTCTGAATTTAGCTGCATGTTTTTTCAGACAATGTCCACTCTGGAGCTGATAACAGTAGCAATGGTATGCAGAAGAGTCCCAGGTTTAGACTTATTGCTATGGTAGCCAAGGTTACTGATAAATTTTGCACATTCCATAAGTGAAAGGGTCATATTTGCAAGGAGGGGCAAACAGAACAGATGACTAAAACTGACCGAGTATTCCATCCCATACACGTCATACACCCTATAAAAATGAGAGATCACAAGGGTCTCGCTCTTCTTTGACCATGGTTGGCATCTGAGGAGCACCCTGCCTGTCGTGCCTGCGATCCGAGGCCTGGTTCCAGACCCTGCATCCCTGAATCCAGTTCCGGTTTGCTGCGGAGTCTAGCCCAGGACTTCCAGGTGCCTGCCCTGCAGCTGCTGGAGCCGTGCTGGCTCCGCTGCGGGCAATGCTATACTGCCCCGGGAAATTCAAGATTGGTTTTGTATATTTTGTATCATTTTATCTGTTTATTAGTAGCATTAGTAAAGCATTTTTAACTTTTTCCAACTGGCAAGTCTCTCCCTTTTCCTCCTCTTCCCTTTCCTTAGTGGGGAGGGTGGTGGTGGTGGGGTAACAGAGAGCATCTGCCATGGTTTATTGTCACCCTGCAGTAAACGGTGACAATACATAAATAGCCACCACTAGAATAACAGTCATGCACATCATACACATAAACATAATCTGTATAACTCAAACAGGTTGGACTGACTGCAGTCGCTGTCTCTACACAGGCAAGGAACCCCTAAAAAAGCCAAGGGGAATTGCTCCAGAGCCAATAATTGTGTTGCACAGGTGTCTCTGACCCAGGGGCTATCGGTAACAATAGCTGCTGTGTGGACTTCACCTGCTGCCTCAACCAAACTTGCCCCCATCTCCTAAAAGGAATTGTGTTATACGGGTCTCTCCAACCCGGGGACAATAGCTGCTGTCCAGAAGATGGATTTTCACCTGCTGCTTCAGCCAAACTTGCCCCCCACCTCCTCCCTGTTACTAAGGACAATGAAGAAGAGCATGCCCAGAAGCTCGCCAAGGGTCCTGAGGTCACCCAATGGACCAGAAAGAGACCCCTGAACGCAAGGTGACGCAGGCACAGATGGGTCCTGGCAAGTAAAGCAGGGACTTTTTGGGCCTGTGCAGTTAAGCCTGGATTGTGAAACAAAGGTGGAGATTGACCTCAAACAATGGGAATGAGGGGCGGTGAAGAAGCATAAAAGATGACTCCCGACTGGACATTGTTAAGATCTTCCCACCAGAGGATCCCGGATCACAACACAGGACTGGCAGGATTCTACGGGACCGGAGACCAGAGGGACGCCTTTGGGAGTCATTGGTGGTAATTAAAATCCTCTTTTCCCTTTTTTTTCTTTCCCTTTTTCTCTACTCTATTGCGTGCTGCTTTACAGGCAAAATGATAAAGTAACACTGTTTGATTCAATTATAACCCCTTGGCATTTTGATTGCCTTAATTTTGCGCTTCGAGATCAAAGTAAACGAACCATCACGAGTCCATCACCGAATGGACCGTGCCATTAAATTGGCATCACGGATAGGATTCTGGGAAATAGAGGAGTGCAGGTAGTGTAGAGGGCTCTGTCTCTTGGAATCAAACCAAAAGATCTCAAAGTGCAAAAGGGGTGTTGCTCTCATGTTGATGAGAATTGTCTGCTAGGGAGAGTGAAGGGTCAATCTTGTGTAACTAAGTTGAACCTTCCCATAGCAGATTTTTTGGCCCCTTCAACCACTTGGGTAAGAGAAGGGTGACACACCAGTTGCTGCGGTTTTTGTAACTAAGTTGTGCCTTCCTGAAGTAGGTTCCGCCCCTTCATAATAAGAATGATCGAAAAAGCTGATAATCAAGATTTTTGGTTAGTGAAAGATCAAGACTCGTTCTACACACTTTTAGCAAAGTATAGGACTCGACCCTCCGTACCTGGAGAAGACTGGGCTCGTGGTAATTGGGCTGATTTACAGAGTGTAGTAGACCGAGTGATTTCTTTACAGACTAAGTCTAAGTTTAGATCAAATAAAGATAAAGCTGTAGTCTGTGCTGTCCTAGGAGCTAGCCTAGTAGCAGCGATTGAAGATCGCCTCAGGTGATGTAGTAATGAAAGCAAAATTATAGAATCCCTTGAAAATCTAGTGCAGGTTTTGCAAAAAACAACCTCCAGTTTAGGACAACAAGTAGAAAATTGTTTTCAACATTTAGAAAAAGAGAGGAAAGAAAACCACTCATTAAAAGCTACTCTAAAGGAAGAATGTTTAAAAAACACAGGAGTGCTGAGGCAGCAGGAGTTAGAGGAGAAAAGTATCCAACAAATAAATCAAATTTACCCTCAGAAAGAATTGGAGGAGATGGGAAAACGTTATGACGAATATCCACACGTGAGTCCCTTAGTGAAAACAGAATATTTTCATGCAAATGAGGGGGATGCTGACCCTCACATTACAACTAAGCAAACACCTTACACTGCCACTGAGCTGGCCAAACTAAAGAAAGAGTACAGCCACCTTCCTAAATAATCTGAAACTGAATACATGTGGCATGTATCCCTAACTGGGGGAGACCAAATTCAGTTAAGTGAACAAGAAGCTAATGGTTACTGGGGGCACGGAGTTTTCTTAACAAGTGGTGACATGCCCCATGGTCCCTAACCCATCAAGCTGCTTATTGGGCTGGAGGGCTAAACCCTTTAGACGGGGGAAAGCCCTTGGCAATCACTGGCACACCTGATCAATTGTTAGAAAGTGTACACAAATCAGCCTGCTTACAAATGATACATAAAAAGAAATTAATTCCCAAATGTGAATTCCCAATGATGTTGCCAGTGAATCCAGACATGATGACTGATGACTCCCTTGATAAGGGGACTTCCAGAGTCACTTAAATCTACTGGGATTAACCTTCAAATGACAATCACATTAATGAGCCCAGTAGAAAGGTTGGAAGGTGTGATTAGAAGCCAGGGTAACAGAAATGGGAACCAGAGAGATGGAGCTAATACTAGCATAGATTCCCCCTTCACCCCTGCCCCGACTTCCCCCAACCAACCAAATACTCAAAAGGTGTGGACATGAGGGGAAGTAGCACAAGAACTGATAGATTATAGTGGGAAATATGGCCCAGTAAAAATCCTAGAAGAACCGTTGAGAGGAATCCGTCATACTGAAGTCAAGAATCTGCCCCTCTCTACCAGTACTGCTGCTGCTATCGGTGCCCCAAGAAAGGAGCATCCGTACATTAAAACAGGAAAGGGAGAACAACCAAAGAACTGACAACAATGGTGATTTTTGGGAATTAAAAAGGGAGTTCCCAGAGATATAATGGAGGGCTTACCCCTTGATAAACTTAGTAAACTAGTATCAAGGTGGCAAAATCCAAAAGAACATTCACAGACCGTGAAAGAAGTCCTACCTGTTATACCTTCAGCTCCCTCCCCCACCGAGGATGAAAGTCTCTCCCAGAAACAGGAAAACTAGAACCTCCATTCCCTAGTAGTGAGCGGAGGAATGGAGGATGGATTTATATCTGACAGCTCACACATACTAGAGGGGGAGATTTATTGATCACGGCTATAGTGGGTCCTAAGCGTGCACCTGTAACCTTTTTGATTGACACCAGTGCACAGATTTCTGCTCTAAGCGAAGTAGATGCTGGAAGGTGTGGAGTTTCTCCCTTGAGGTGACGTTTTTGCGTCCTTAACGCTTTAGGGTCGACAGAAGTTATGAAAGTTGTTTGAGTAAAATTGTTATTGCTGGGGAATGAGAGCACAGTCATTATTGAGATGGTGATTGGAGACATTGCAAACAGTTTGCTAGGTATGGATACCCTCAAAGGCAGACAGTGGGAAGATTCAGAAGGATTGTTGTGGACTTTCGGAATGCTGCAGCTACATGTCAGACTACTGCAAACTGCACCTGCACGCCCATATAGCCAGGTCACAAACGTTAAGCAATACCCCCTTCCCCTGGGTGCCAAAGAAGGTATCAAACTGGTTATACAAGAAATGCAAGAACAAGGAGTGGTAATAAATACCCATTCTCCTTTTAACTCTCCAGTGTGGCCAGTTAGAAAACCCAATGGGACGTGGCGACTTACAATAGATTTTCAGCGGCTGAATGCCAACACCGATCCTTTAATCGCCGCAGTCTCCGATCTGGCTGAACTAATAACCATGATACAAGAAAAAGCTCATCCAATCATGGCAACAACAGATGTTAAAGACATGTTTTTTATGATACCATTGTGACCAGAAGACAGAGATTATTTTGCGTTCACCTGGGAAAGAAAACAATACACTTTCACCCAACTTCCCCAGGGGTACAAACATTCTCCCACATTAGCTCATCATGCTTTAGCCCAAGAGCTAGAAAAAATACCCAAACCCAAAGGCATAACTGTTTATCAGTACATTGATGATATTCTTGTAGGAGGAAATGAAATAATGAAAGTGGGGGCAACCCAACAGGATATAATTTCACATTTAGAAAATCTGGGTTTGCAAATTCCCCCTGAAAAGGTCCAAAAGCCCTCACAAGAAGTAAAATTTCTGGGAATCTGGTGGAAAGGAAGGATGACCTGCATCCCGCCGGACACCCTTGCTTCCTTAGTTCAGATCAAAATGCCTGAGTCAAAAAAGGGTTTGCAGCATGTTTTAGGGCTGTTGATCTTTCGGAGGAAACACATCTCAAATTTTTCCATCATTGCTAGACCTCTTTATGATTTTCTAAGAAAGGAGGTCAAATGGGAATGGACAGCTTCTCAGGAAGAAGCTATGTGATTACTAATTTTTGAAGCAACAGCTCATCAAGTCCTTGGTCCTATTCACCCTACAGACCCTTTTCAGGTTGAATGGGGGTTTGCTTTATCAGGCTTATCAGTTCATATATGGCAGAGAGGTCCTGAAGGTCCAACCCGACCTGTGGGATTTTTCTCCGGTGGTTTTAGGGATGCCAAAAAGAGAGACACTGCTTGGGAGAAAGGTTTGTTTGTTGTTAGTCTGGCTCTGGTAGAAGTAGAGAAGATTGCATGACAGCAGCCAATCGTATTAAGAGGCCCATTTAAAGTCATAAAAGAAGTCACTTCTGGGACCCCTCCCCCCGACAGGGTGGCCCAGAAGGCCTCAGTATGAAAGTGGTATGCTCAGATTGAACACTATTGTAACATTTTCTCGGTATCTGAAGGAGCTTTAAAAAATCTGGCTATACAAGAAATGGAGAGCTTGGACGATGACCAAGATAAACCTGCCTCAGTAATCCAAGTCGCACCTCCCTTTTCGCATGATTGGTCAGCTAGTGCTTGGTTTACTGATGCTTCTGCTAAAAGAGAAGGAAAGGTGTGGAAATACAGGGCAGTAGCACTCCATACCTCTTCCGATGAACACATTATAACAGAGGGAGAGGGTAGTGCACAAGTAGGTGAATTAATTGCAGTATGGAGTGTTTTCCAACATGAAGCATAAACTACTTCTCCTGTCCACATTTATACTGACTCTTATGCTGTGTTTAAGGGGTGTACCAAGTGGCTTCCTTTCTGGGAACAGAACGGATGGGAAATTAATAGGATTCCAGTGTGGCAAAAAGAAAAATGGCAAGAAATCTTTATTGCTAGAAAGGGAAACTTTGCTGTGGACTGGGTAGCTTCTCATCAGGTAGATGGGGGATCTGCAGGAGAATGGAATAACCAAGCTGATGAATTACCAAGACTGGCCCCTGTACAAAAGGACCAAATTTCAGAAGACTGGGAATGCTTGTTAGAATGGTTACATGTAAAATGCAAACACACCAGAGCTAAGGACTTGTATGGTGAAGCTCTGGCCCGAGGTTGGCCCGTCACCAAAGAAATGTGTAAAACCTGCATATCGGTCTGTGAACAATGTTGGAGACAGCTTGAAAGGCACCCTTTAGAAGATAACCCTCTACATTTAAGGGAGGGTAAAGGTTTCTGGGATGCCTGGCAGGTGTATTATATTGGCCCCTTTAAGAAATCAGGAGGTAAACATTTTGTACTGGTGGGGGTGGAAATAACATCAGGATTAGTCCAAGCTGAAGCTTTTGGCAAAGCTACAGGTGAAAACACTGTGAAAGCATTGTGAGAATGGTTTGGAACTTTTCCAAAGTCACAAGAAATACAGTCTGACAACGGTTCCCATTTCATCGCCAAAGTTGTACAAGATTGGGCACAAAGTGAAGGGATTAAATGGACTTTTCACACCCCATATTACCCACCAGCTAATGGAACTGTAGAAAGAACTGACAGCCTCTTGAAACGGCTTTTGAAACCTCATGAGGGTAACTGGGATACTCGTCTGTGGCAAGTTATCACAAGCGTAAATGACAGGTGGGGGGTAAATGGATGCCCCAAAATCACTGCTTTCTGCCCAAAAGCCCCTTCCTTGATTCCCTCTTTAAAGGGACCGAATGATTCCAAAGATCCAGCCCATTTCCCAGGACAACGAGTCCTGGTGGAACTCCCTACTGTGGAAAGCGTATCACTAGCATTGAAAACCCCTTTAAATGCAAATGCATGGGTAGCCTCTCATGCCCCGGGTAAGGAACACCAGATAAATACCCACTGGATAATTCCATAATTTTAATTATTTTTGCCTCGAGGAGGCAAGCCCTGTTTGTTTTCCTTTTGCAGGAGAACTCCGAGGGACACAGAGAATATCACGAATCATTCAAGAATCAAATCTGAAGGCTTAATTTGTCAAAATGACCAATAGTATAATTAGACTACTAATACTTTTCTGCATCTTCTCACCTACCCATAACCAAAAATACACTAAATGGCCTTGGTCCAAAGCTACTGTTATATACACTAGTTCTCTAGGACTGTATCCTGAAGACCACTTTCCAAGTTTAGCTACTATAGTAATACCTGATGATAAAGTGTATTGCCCATATGAATGGAAGTGGGATAGGAAGGATTGGGTTAGAGTCCTGAATGGTACAAATGGAGAAAAAATTAAAATAGGATGCAGAAAGGTGGAAGGATCTAACCATGAGAAAGCCTCTTCAATTACAGTTACTGGAAACCTTTTAGATCTAAATTCGACAACCAAAATTCACCCTAACATCTCAGCGAAACTCTGTGCCACTGCAGAGTGGAAATGTAATAAACAAAATTCTCTCATCTCGTGTTGTCGCCAAAAGTACATCGGCAACTATACCACCTTGGACCCAAGTACCAACAATGTGGAGATTACTAAATCCTGCAAGGATGCAGAAACTGATTGTTGGTGCAACTTCACTTTAACAAGGACCATCCGGGTGGTGTGTAATTGGCGAAACAATCACGCCAACCGATCAGAACTACTAGGCCTAAAATTCAAATTTAAAATAAATGCTGTCGCCAAACCTCCAGTGACATTTGTTGCAATAGTCACCTATCACAACAAAGACAGCGTTTTCACACAATGACAAAAATAAAGCTTCACGCTCTTTTATGGTGGTCCAGGGTGTCAACTTCTCCATGCAATGTAGACTGATTACTGAATCCCTCACTGAACCAGTAAACAGCTATAGAATTGGACTACATGGCTCTACTCTATCATGTGAAAAACAAAGCCAAAATTGTTGGCTAAACTTTGTGGAGGGGTTTCTGTTAGATGGAGATTTATTGTTGAATTAGTCAGACCCAAAGGAATCTCAAGGCCACTTCGAAAAGCTGAAAACAGGACCTGCTGTGGGAGTGAGGCATTTCTACAATAACAGGGACTCAACAAGATGTAAATCAATGGACCTATCAGCAGTGAGATTCCAGCTCGTGAACATAGACAATATCCAATTAGCGAATGCATGATTGGAGCGTGGATGCGTGATCAGAAAATAGTTGCATATATAAGGAGGCTTGTTTCTGTAATAAACGGCTTTGCGTGATTCACATCGGAGTGCTGAGTCCTTTATCGTTCCAACAAAACTTGACTGCAATACAATATACTCATAAAGTAATGTGTGGTAAAAATAATACCAAACATTGGAGGGAACTCAGGATAGAGGTCGTGACACCTACCACCCAACCAATAGCTGTACCCGATCCGAAAATTTTTGAAATTGGACCATATGTGATCAAAAATATAGGCCAATAACAAATGTTGTTCAATCCAGAATGGTCTCTTAAGCGTGTTGAGGTGTTAATGCAAAATAAGGTTTCTGAGATTCAGCCAGCCTACTCTCCTTTCTTAAGGACCTCTTTCAAAGGGTGAACAACCTGACTGAGGAAACAAATTCCTAATAGAACACCGAGAGACCTAACTGGTGTGTTGGTGACAGGATTGGAAGTTCTAACTGGTATTGATTCAGAGATATTAATGAATAAATTGACTACTACAACTAGTGATTTGGCAAAATTGCAACTGCCCTTGAGGTCTTCCCTATTGGCTTTGGGAACTAACCAGTGACTGTTATAAAAAGTGTTACCAAAATGGGAAAAAGTAAATGTAAAAGACCATGAATTGATAATAGATGCACTTGGTGTGGTCCAAAATAACCTTTCTTTGGCAATCAGTTGTATTCAGGCACAACTGTGGATGCAATCACACCTTGATCATAAGAGAAGGTGAAGAAGGTGCTTTCCCTACTGAAATTCGGAAAATTGTTTGGGACAGTGCCAATGAATTTGAGAAAGAACTGCAGTCCTGGTGGACTTTGGTAAACTTCACTTATAACCCCATCACAAACACTGCCACGACCTTTGTGTTAACCATACACAATACTTCAATATACGTAATTTACGCTATCATTGCATTAGTTTTGAACCACAACAGAGCTGTACTCTATCCTTTCGAGCACAGAGTATGGGCCTGAAAAGTGGATGAAAAATGGCAAACTGTCAATTTAGAATCTTGTATTGTGCGGGAACAGCAAGGATTCATCTGTGAAAGTAATACAATTAGTTCTCAAGACATTTGTCTGGACTCTGAGCAGAATGTTTGTCATTTTGAGGTTCGTCCTGACAATCGAGAAATGGTATTATGTTGGAGAATGGTTTGGAAATGGGGGACGTGGGTCTACGGAGCAGTTGTGTGAGTAGAGTCTAGATTTTGTCACATTCCTATACCTCTCTTGGGTTAAGATTTGTTAAGCAAATTGTAAGCTCAAATAACGTTTTCTGAGAATTCTGTTTAGTTGCATGTCCTACAAGAAGCTGCTTGGATGGTGCAGATCTGCTTGTGCAAGTGAGAAATCTACAAGGAAATTTCGAATGCTGTATTTCCACTAGTATTAGCAGCCAATGTTTCGATAAAGCAAATACTACACTTCTGAAACAGAACTTCGATCCAGTAAGGGACATCAATATCCAATAAATATGACAGACAAAATGGAGTTAGAAACTTTGAAGAATAAATTTATGACAACCTTACAGGCTGACTGCATTCAGTTAGATTTGCAGATTTGTCTACGAAATAACCTGTGTCTATTGTGGGACAGTATGATGAGATTGCTAGCAGATTGATATACCGACTGTTGTATACCAATTGTCACTCTGATCAAGAAAATGTAGGGAATGAATTTAAGTCTTAATAGGCCATGATCCTTTTGTCATATATGTACCAGTTGTGAAATTTAATTCTGATTTTTTTTTCATTTGTAATCTATGTCTTTGTAAATTGCACTAGCTGGTTTTCTTAACAGCACAACTTTTAGCATGCATAAATGTAAATTGCTGCAGAACCTGCAAGTCTCTAACATCAGGTCACAGACCATACTTGTATCTGGTCTGATCCTACATACTTGCACAGTTTTTGTTTATGGTTCAGGAAAGTCTCATAAAGCTGTAGTAGTTTGGTGTGAAGATAACGATTGGCATCATTCTGTAAAAACTATTGAAGGTTCAACCCAATTAGCAGAACTTAGTACAGCTTTAAATTACTTAGAGCTTTTTAAGGAGGAACCTCTAAATTTGATTTGTGATTTTGAGTACATAGTCAAGGTCCAACGCACGTATCTGATTCTGAACTTTTGTTTGTTTGTTTCTTGTTTTTTTTTTTTTTTAAAAAGGTGGGGGGAAGTACGGGAAACACCACAAAACCAATTGTCAAAATCATTGTATGTGATGAAATACTTTGCAAGTATGACCCAAAACCATGCTAAATCAGAAAGAACCTACATTAGTTATGGTCAAATCACTAGTCAATGGAAAAGGTCACATCAATTGATAACCTGGGGAAACGTTATGTTTGTGTCATTACAGGCCAAGGATCGAAGTGGATTCCCGCGAAGTGGGTCAAGCCATGACTAAATAAAGACAACAAAGATTCAATGGATGCAGATGGACAGGAGGGAGATAAGCTGTGAGGACTGTTTCAGATGTAAACCATGGATCCTAATTCAGTGTTATAAATGCTCACAGACCTGGAAGATAAATCGAAGTCAATCCATAAGGAAATTCAACAGCTTATGGACTACACCCAGAAGATTCAAGAAGATATAGGGCTTTTCGGCTTGGAGGGGTTAACAAACTGGCTAGGGTTAGAAGGGTGGTTTAAGAGCTTTTTACAAAGTGTGTTGCTTATCTTAGTTATAGTAGCTATAGGGTTATTGTGTTTAAGCTGTGCTCTCTCTTGCTTTAAAAGAATGTTTGAGCAAATAGTGAATCAGGCTCTGCTTGTACAAAAAGAAAAAGGGGGAAATGTTGGAGAATGGCTTGGAAATGGGGGATGTGGGTCTACGAAGCAGTTGTGCGAGCAGAGCCTATTCTGAAGGTCTTAGCATAAGTAGCAAGACTAGGCCGCAGTGAGAACCGCTGACTGTTTCAGTAAAATCAGCAAGGTCACTGAGACCTTCGCAGAGTTTCACAAACAGCTTTCAACAGCACAAGAATGTAGAATAAGCATAGCTAGCAGCTGCAAGTAGGAGGACCATGCAAATGTGACTGTTAGAGCTTAAGCCAATTAGTAGGTCACAGGTATGCATAATTATCGTGAACTGTATAAGTATATGCTATTTGGGCTAATAAATCAAACTATGCTTTATCACTCATATTGAGTCGACCTGCGTGTTCCTCCGCCTCTCAAAGTATTAGTGTATATTGGCAAAGGTTGTGTGTGCTTGAGGACTACTTGTAACTCTATATTAGTAGATAGAGTGATGGTAAATATTAGAAATAATTCAAATTTTTGTGTTTGTAATTTTGTTAAAATTACTGGATGTGATTTTTCTTATTTAACACCAGTCATATCTCATCAACTTATGCAATCTAATTACACACTGATTTATGAATTACTGCCTACATCTATCAGGATGAATCTCACATTGGTAAAGCAATTGTTGCAACACCAAGACTTGATCAAGATCTTTGAAGAAGTTTGAGTAAATGGACAGAAAACCTTGATAACTGTTCACCACAATGCTGAAGAAATTCACAGTGTGTTGAGAAGAGTAGAAAAAGACACAGAATATAAGTGGTGGGACATACTTTTCAGGTGGTCACCTACTGCTACAGGCATCCTGAACAAGTTGTGTCACCCCATTGTTGTTCTCTTGGTATTAGTTTTGATAGGTTTTGTTCTCTCTGCGGTATTGTATGTTTTGAATTGCAAAATGCTAAAGCGTTTGACACATTTGACATCTATACTTAATGCACACAATTTGTTTAGTGTGCCCTCCAATGGAGACATCCATAAAACCATTCATACAAAGCGGATTGCGTGCATATAAACCACTTTTCCTTTCCTTTTTCTTCCTCTATACTTTCTGTCTCTCTTTGAGGATCATGTTGCTGCCACGAGCTCCTGATAACAATGTTCAGTCACGGGGTGGTGTAAGAGTCGATCTGAAGATTTGTCTGAACATCACCATCAAGAACAGATGGACAATGACTTGGAGAGAGGCCCGAGGAGAATAATTGTGTTGCACAGGTCTCTCCAACTCGGGGGCTACTGGTAACAATAGCTGCTGTGTGGACTTCACCTGCTGCCTCAGCCAAGCTTGTCCCCACCTCCTAAAAGGAACTGTGTTATACAGGTCTCTCCGACCCGGGGACAATAGCCGTTGTCCAGAAGATGGATTTTCACCTGCTGCTTCAGCCAAACTTGCCCCCCACCGCCTCCCTGTTACTAAGGACAACGAAGAAGAGCATGCCCAGAAGCTCGCCAAGGATCCTGAGGTCACCCTGAATGCGAGGCAACGCAGGCGCAGATGGGTCCTGGCAAGCAAAGCGGGGACTTTTTGGGCCTGCGCAATTAAGCCTGGATTGTGAAACAAAGGTGGAGATTGGCCTCAAACAATGGGAATGAGGGGGGGTGAAGAAGCATAAAAGATGACTCCCGACTGGACATGGTTAAGATCTTCCCACCAGAGGATCCCGGATCACGACGCAGGACCGGCAGGACTCTACGGGACCGAAGACCAGAGGGACACCTTTGGGACTCGGTGGTGGTAATTAAAATCCTCTTTTTCCCTTTTTTTTCTTTTTTTCTTTCCCTTTTTCTCTACTCTCTCTCTATTGCATGCTACTTTATGGGCAAAATAATAAAGTAACACTGTTTGATTCAATTATAACCCCTTGGCATTTTGGTTACCTCAATTTTGTGCTTCGAGATCAAGGTAAACGAACCATCACAAGTCCATCACCAAATGGATCGTAACAGGGGAAAAGGAGAAAACTGGGCACAACAGAGACAAACCCAAGGGTACCATACCAAAGTGTGAGGGATGGGGTGCTAGCAAGGCCCTTTTGTCTGCCCTCTCATTGGAGGCAGGGGATGGAGGGCCATGTGGTAGCAAAGGCACAAGGGTTATTGATGTTAGAAACCACAGAAGAGCCTGAGAAGGATCAAAAAGGAATTAGGGCTTCTCAGTGCAAAAAGTTGGTGGGATCAGTAGCCTAGCTGAACTGCATCTATATGAATGCACACAGCATGGGCAACAAACAGGAGGAGCTGGAAGTCATCATGCGGCAGAAAAACTACAATGTAGTTGCCATCACAGAAACATGGTGGGATGACTCCCACAGTTGTAGTGCTACATTGGATGGCTATAAACTCTTCAGAAGGGATAGGCAAGGAAGGAGAGGAGGTGGGGTAGCCATGTATGTTAGGGAGTGTTTTGATTGTCTAGAGCTTAATGATGGTGACAATAGGGTTGAGCATTTATGGGTAAGAATCAGGGGGAAGACCAACAAGGCAGATATCCTGGTGGGAGTCTCTTACAGACCACCGAACCAGGATTAAGAAGCAGACAAAATATTCTGCAGGCAGCTGGGGGAAGTCTCGTGATCACTACCCCTTGTTCTCACTGGGGACTTCAACTTACCAGATGTCTGATGGAAATACACAGCAGAGAAGAAACAGTCTAGGAGACTCCTGGAGTGTCCAAATTCCTGATACAGCTGGTCAGTGAGCCAACTGGGGAAGGCACCCCACCTGTTTGCAAACAGAGAAGGATTTGTGGGTGATGTGATGGTCAGAGGTCATCTTGGGCATAGTCACCATGAAATGATTGAGTTTTCTATTCTTGGAGAAGTAAGGAGGGGGATCAGCAGAACTACTACCCTGGAGTTCTGAAGGGCAGACTTTGACCTGTTTAGGAGCCCCTTGGGGGGTTGTTCTTAAAGGTAAAGGAGTCCAGGAAAGCTGGTAGCTCTTCAAGTAGGAAGTCTTAAAGGCATGAGAGCAGGCTGTCCCCATGTGCTGAAAGATGAGCCGATGGGGATGAAGACCAGCCCTGCTGAACAGAGAGCTTCATCTAGAACTCAGGAATAAAAGGAGAATTTCTGACCTTCGGAAGAAGGGACAGGTAACAAGGACGCTGTGAATTTATGCAGGGGGAACATTAGAAGGGCCAAAGCCCAACTAGAGCTGGGCCTGGCTTCTGCTGTAAAAGGGAACAAAAAATGTTTCTATAAATACATTGGCAACAAAAGGAGGGCTAAAGAGAATCTGCGCCCTGTAGTGGACGCATCGGGAAACATAGTGACAGAGGATGAGGGAAAGGCTGAGGTACTTAATGCCTTCTTTGCCTCGGTCTTTAATAGTACAACCAGTTGTGGTCCAGGTGCAAAGCACCCTGAGCCAGAAGACAGTAAGCGGGAGAAGAATGAAGCTCCCTTGGATCCAAGGGGAAATGGTTAGCAACCTGCTACACCACTTAGACACACTCAAGTCTATGGGGCCAGATGGAATCCATCCAAGGGTACTGAGGGAGTTGGCAGAAATGCTCATCGTGCCACTTTCAATTATTTATCTGAAGTCCTGGCTAACCGGGGAGGTCCCAGTTGACTGGAAGTTGACAAATGTGACACCCATCTACAAGAAGGGCCGGAAGGACAATCCAGGGAACTACAGACCTGTCAGTCTAACCTCGGTGCTGGGCGAGGTCATGGAGCAGATGATCTTGAGTAACATCACACGGCACTTACAAGAGAACCATATGATCAGGCCCAGTCAAAACAGGTTTATGAAAGGCAGATCTTGCTTGATCAACCCGATCTTCTTTTTTGACCAGGTGATCTGCTTAGTGGATGAGGGAAAGGCTGTGGATGTTCTGTACCTAGACTTTAGTAAAGCCTTTGACACTGTTTCCAACAGCATTCTCCTTGAGAAACTGCCAGTTCATGGCTTGGATGGGCGTACTCTTTCTGAGTAAAGAACTGTCTGGAGGGCTGGGCCCAAAGAGTTGTGGTGAACAGAGCCAAATCCAGTTGACAGCCACTCACGAGTGGTGTTCCCCAGGGCTCAGTATTGGGGCCAGTTCTGTTGAATCTCTTTATCAATGATCTGGACAAGGGCATTGAGTGCACCCTTAGTAAGTTTGCAGATGACACCAAATTGGGTGGGAGTGTTGATCTGCTTGAGGGTAGGAAGGCTCTACAGAGGGATCTGGACCAGCTGTATTGATGGGCTGAGGCGAATTGTATGAGGTTTAACAAGGCCAAGTGCTGGGTCCTGCATTTGGGTCACAACAGCCCCATGCAACACTACAGGAAGAGTGGCTGGAAAGCTGAACGGCAGAAAGGGACCTGAGGGTGTTGACCCCAGCTATTTTGTGATTCTTTGTTGATCCACAGTTGACTGAACATGAGCCAGCGGTGTGCCCAGGTGGCCAAAAAGACCAACAGCATCCTGGTTTGTATCAGGAACAGTGTGGCCAGCCGGACTGGAGAAGTGATTGTCCCCTGTACTCGGCACTGGTGAGGCTGCACCTTGAATACTGTATTCAGTTTTGGGCCCCTCACTACAAGGAAGACATTGAGGTACTGGAGGTAGTTCAGAAAAGGGTTCAATGAAGCTGGTGAGTGGTCTAGAGAGCAAGTCTTATGAGGAGCAGCTGAGGGAACTGGGGCTGTTGAGTAAAGGAGGCTGAGGGGAGACCTTATTGCTGTCTACAACTGCCTGAAAGGAGGTTGTAGCAAGGTGGGTGTCAGTCTCTTCTCCCAAGTAACAAGTTATGCACGGAAAGGATAAACATACTCGCAATCTTGCGAGAAGTTTTACTCACACACGTGGCTGCAAGGCAAGCGGAGTCTCCATCCTGGGGAGGGGGGGCTCTCGGCGGCAGCATCTTCAGCTCGCGCTCCGAGAGACCGGTGACAATGGGCCGCGTCTCGACGAGAGAGTCCCGTTTTTATACTGGCTGATCAGACCTGACTGTAGGCATTCTAGAAGCTTCTCTGCACCCCCACACCGTGTGTGGGGTGCCCCTGAAGCCTCCAAACATCCCCCACACTGGTCACAGGTGCCCAGCGGCTCACTGGCGCCTTGGCAATCCCTTCTCCTAATGGCCCTGGCCAGGGTGCTCTGGGGCCAAACAAAAGAAGCTGTTAGCCTCAGAGAGAGAGGGAGATGTGCCTACTCCTTCCATGATGAAGGAGGGAGGGGAAGAAAGGGGGGTTTGCATTCTGCCACACTAATGTAGGTTCTTTCTGATTTAGCATGTTTTTTGGGTCACACATGCAAAGTGTTTCATCACAGGGTAAATTTGGGCTGCACCACTTAGATATAAGTGATTCATCACATACAATACTTTTGACAATTGGTTTTGTGGTGTTTTCCCTACTTCTCCCCCCTTTTTGTTTAAAAAAAAGAGAAAAAACAAAAACAAAAAACCAGTTAAGAATCAGATATGTGCACTGGACCTTGACTATGTACTCAAAATCACAAATCAAATTTAGAGGTTCCTCCTTAAAAAGCTCTAAGTAATGTAAAGCTGTGCCAAGTTCTGCTAATTGGGTTGAACCTTCAATAATTTTTACAGAATGATGCCAATTGTTATCTTCATGCCAGACCACTACAGCTTTATGAGACTTCCCAGAACCATCAACAAAAACTGTGCAAGTATGTAGGATCAGACCAGATACAAGTATGGTCTGTGACCTGATGTTAGAGACTTGCAGGTTCTGCAGCAATTTACATTTTACATTTATGCATGCCAAAAGCTGTGCTGTTAAGAAAATCAGCTAGTGCAATTTGCAAGGACATAGATTGCAAATAAAAACATCAAAATTAAATTTCACAACTGGTACATGTATGACAAAAGGATTATGGTCTATTGAGACTTAAATTCATTCCCTGCATTTCTTGATCAGAGTAACAATCAGTATATCAGTCTGTTAGCAATCTCATCATACTGTCCCACAACAACCACAGGTTTTTTCTATGTTGTAGCTATAAACAGACAAATCTGCAAGTCCAATCGAATGCAGTCAACCTGCAAGGTTGTCATAAATTTAGTCCTCAAAGTTTCCAACTCCATTTTAGCTGTCATATTTATTGGATATTGTTTTCCCTCTACCGGATCGAAGTCCTGTTTCAGATCTATCAGTGTAGTATTTGCTTTATCAAAACATTGGCTGTTAATATCAGTGGAAATACAGCATTTGAAATTTCCTTGGAGATTTCTCACTTGCAGCAAGCAGATCTGCACCATCCAAGCAGCTTCTTGTAAGACATGTAACTGAACAGGATTCTCAGAAAACATTATTTGAGCTTACAATTTACTTAACAAGTCTTGATCCAAGAGAGGTATAGGGCTTTCTGGCAACTACAAGAATTCATGTATTAAAACTTTGTTCCAAATTTGGCATTCTATTGGTCTCACAAAACGGCCTTTCTTTCATTCTCTCCCATGACCTCAAAAACTAACACGGTGAATTTACTAAGAAGTCTCTTACAACCAGTTACCACAAAATAAGTCTATTAAAAAAAAAATTTGGTTTAATTTCCCAGCTTCATTAGAACTATGGACCCACTGGCAATGCCTTTAAATTTCAACCCTCAGACTCCTTCATGCAGTATTACAGTTCTCTAGCAGTAACATTACTGGGGGACGGAATAAAACCTCTCGCCCCCATCTGGGATGGCAGGATCTCCAGTCTAGCATGAAAACAAATCAGTTCGAACTCCACATCAAACCAACCTGTCTGCACTCAAATCAGTACCACTCTGACCCAGAGAAGCACTGAGCATTCTGACCTCCCCAAAGCTGACCAGTGTGAAAAGACTGACTTCAGCAAGGAGGTAAAAGGATGAGCTCTCTCCCCAGATGTGCCAAAACCTAGGAGACAAGATAGAAGCAAAAAGAAACATCACCAACAACCCCTGATTCAAAGCCGAGAAGCAACACAGTGCCACAACAAGGATGGATGACAATACTCCAGAGAAAAAAAACAGAGCGGGGGGAGTAAAGCCCCCCTTTCTCCGCTTAGCAGTGGGAAAACGGGTTTTTTCCTTTTTTTTTTCTTTTTTTCTTCTTTCTCTTCTTGCTACAGTTCAGATGTAGCCAAGGCCACGCAGCTGGCGTATTCGCTGGTACGAAGTGGGAGGCTCTGGAAAACTCCTCAGTTACAATGAGCTGAGTTTATCTCGCAACTCGACACAGGCCTGGGATATTTTGCTTTTTTGTTTTCCCATTTCATTCCAACCATAATGCACTTTATACGCAATTCCAAGTAGCTCAGTAATAGTTACATTCCTCAGCCCCATTTACCTTTTGAAATTTACAGATGTCAAAAACCAGCATATTAAACATCAATCCATTATTCCATTTCTCTAGATCCAAATTAGTTCATATTCTAGCAACTTTTAAATACAACCTCATACAATACCAAGGCCACATCCATCATAGCATTTAGTTATTTTCTCTTTTCTTTTCTTTTCTTTTCTTTTCTTCTCTTCTCTTCTCTTCTCTTCTCTTTTCTTTTCTTTTCTTTTCTTTTCTTTTCTTTTCTTTTCTTTTCTTTTCTTTTCTTTTATGTGAATCAGAATGTAACAATTTAAATTCTTTTCTGGTCTCAAAAATGGCAAATTAACTTACAGTACCATACTTCACCAAATTTTTTCCAAAGTTCTGCAAAACAACATTAATTGCAATACAGCACTGAAACCCTGAATTCCACATTTAAGCCACATTTTAGTACAGTATCATTTCAAGTTTTATTTTTTCAGAATATTTCCTAAGGGGGAACAAGGTGGAATTTTAGCAGTGGAACCGATTCCCATTTTGTAGTTATCTCCCCAAACAAAATTCTTTTGGTACCAAACATATATATACGCAAACTAAAATACTGAGTTCAGATATGAAAACCAAATACCAAGTTCAAATATGCAGATGGATCACAGTTATACTTACTGAAGACAATATCTCGATTTTAGCATTGCACCTTTGAACTGCTTACTGCTCAGCCAGGTAGCGGTGCCGCTGGGTCTCCCTGACAAAACAGGTCAGTGCGCGCTGGAGCCCCATCGGCACCGGCCCCCCCCGCCACTGCAGCAAGCTGGATCGGGCAAGGCTTTTAATAGCGTCTCATCTGGGGTGCTACAACTGTTATCCCAAAACCAGGGTTCTTTACTTGGTGTGGACACACAAGAGTCAAATTTAGTACATAGTGATGAAACACAGCCCATCACAGAGTTGTGCAAGTCTGAATGCCGGAATAAAGCTAGCATGCTAGAAAGAGAAATAACAGCTACTACACACAAAATTTTACCATCACATTCACGCAGTAAAGAACTAAATTACTCATGATCTTCTGTATTATCACAAAATGCACATTTTGAGTCCATGGATTCTCATGATTTAACAGTCTGTGAAATCACTGCACCACACAACAAAGAGCTACTAAAACTGCAACATGCTTAAACAGATACCCACAAAGAAGGTTAATGAAGAAAGCATCTTGCAGACTTCAGCAAGTTTACTGTGACCTGTGTGTTATCAGTTAACTCTCTCTCAGTTTGTTGAAGTTCAAACCGCCCTGCCTGTAAAACTGAAATGATTCAATGATCTTTGTAGAGTTTTATTTTTCTCCTGCTCTTCTCGCTTTAGAAACAACGAAGTGTTATACTTCAAGGTTCTATTCTCCGGACACTTTTCCCAATCATTAAACTTACACAGCAGCCACCATTAATTACAATATTTCACAAGATTTTCGTTCCTCATATTTCAAGTGCTTTCCTATGTTTTAAAACACCTCCCAATACAGATTTCTTAACAACACGACTGAAAACAGTCGTTTCCAACCCCATCTCCTAAGTAAAAACCATGAGAAGAGGGAGGGAGGGGGGGAAAGCACAGGGCTGCTTGCAGCGCAAGTGGGAAAAGTGGGGAGAAGGTTTTACGGCACACTTATACCACAAAGAAACAATTCTGACAACAACCAGTAAAACTCACGTTCCTGACAAGCTGCTTGATTTTCAGAGAGGCAATACACAGAAACACATAATATGTACTGTAAAACTCGCAGATAACATGTTGATAGCAAACATTAGCATCCTCTACTGCTAATTACAACACCATTTCTTCCTTAGCTTCTAAGTTTTGAACCTGCTTATTGATGACCTCTTGAAGACGGTCAATAAATTGCATGTAATTCTCGTTGGGACCCTGATTAATAGTTGCAAATGATTTGGCTGCTTTGTCAGTTTCAGGCACCTTTATCATAGCTTGATATGTGAGGTCTCTTGACTGCCTCAGGATTTCAGAAACTTATTGTGCCTGTAGTTGCGGTATGCCAATTAGTGTCTCTTCCAAGAGTTGGGGGGTACCTGCCCCTTTCAATGAATCCCCATCGTTCTGTCTGAAATGATCTATTGCTGTTACGTTGCATAGGTCTAATTTTGCTTTGAGTCTTTCATGGTTTTTATCTGATCTTGGGGCAACTCGTACACATACTCCTTTTAACTTTTCAAGAATATGCTGCAAACCCTCATCTTCATCCATGTCATCAGATAACGTGGACTTGAACAGTGCTGGAGAATCATTAGTAACAGGGGGGTTTGGCCTTTTTCTTTTTTTTTTTTTTTCAAATCTAGTCCAGGGAAGCCACCCCCCTCCCCTGTCTCTGCATGTTCCCATTGCTCTTTTAATCCTCTCAAAGTCTCTAGCAACAAGTGCCATGTTGTTAACAGTTCAGTTGTTTCTTTGCATCTTTCACTAGTGCTTTGCCCCATAGTAACACAGTCCTTCCTTCGTAAAGTCAATTCCAGAGGGCTAATACCCTGCTTCTTCAGAAGCAACTTCCATGTAGATAATATAATACCCTCTTCTTTAGATAAGTTCCACCCCCCTGTTCCCGGTAGCTCACCAACTCTTGGCGTGGTGTCTTTTCAAGGATCCGGATCTTCGGCAGCTCCCCCCTGCTGCTCTATCAGCTGTACCGGGCTCCGTCTCCACAGCTTGTCTTCGGCTACCACAGCTTCACCGCTGTCTCTTCTTCATGCGAGATCCTTCTTCATACAGGATCAGGTCGGGGTCACCGTATGTCGTGGTTGAGACGGACAAACAACATAGACCAAGTTCTTCCAGGATGAAAGTAGTAGATGCCATTTAATGCCACAGGAAATCAAGTGTGATCACAGTCAGTTATAGCCATCATAATATATGTAATATGCTGCGTATTTGTTGTCTCATCTCTCAGCAGCCATTCTGGTGTCTAGGATGAAATGAAGAGACAGAAGAACTACTTGGCCCTCCATCCTCCAGAGTACCCAACCTGGTATGGTTTGCACAGAAAGATGTAAACCTGTTTTCTTCAGACTGCTCACATTCTTTGCATCTCACCAGCAGCAAGAAGGAAGCAGCACAGTTGTTCAGTAAGTTCAGTGTGCTGCATGTTAATTGACTTGATATAATAATAGACTCATCATAGAATGGTATGTGTGGCGATGAAGAACGACGCACACGTGGACGCAGATAAAGACGTGCACACACAGGCAGAGGTCATGTTCAGCAGGGAACAAAGAGCAAGGCAGAGCTAAGCTGAGTCAAGCTGAGGCTCTTTTTATTAACCATTCTCAATTTATAGATTTACAGATAGGGACCTGGACTAAGACGTTAGACAGGATGTTTTTTCAATAATTGTTATTCCAAACACGCCACACTCATGTTGTGACTGTGTTCAGTCACATTCCCACTCATTCACAGCCCAGGCCTGTGTCGAGGGTTAAGATTGCGGGGTGACAATCAAACCCTGGCAGATGTATTGTTAACCTCCTCTCCCCCCCACTTCCCCCTTTTGCCCCTCCCTCTCCCCCCTTCCCACTCAGGACAGGCGATCGGTAGGGAAAGAAGGACAGAGAGAAGAGAGTTGGAAAAGTTAAAGATGTTTTACTAATGCTACTAATAAGAATAGAGAAAATAATACAAAATATACAAAACCAATCTTGTAAGTCTCAGCAACTGCAGAGCCAGCACCCAAAGTCCTGGATTAGACTCTGTAGCCAACCGGAGCTGGATTCAGTCTGTCACCAGGCCTCAGTTCGCAGGGACGACCAGCAAGGTCCTCTCCTAATGTCAGCCATGAGGAAAAAAGGGAAAAAGGGCATAAGGATGAGATCCTCGTGATCTCCCACTTTTATATGAAGTATTCACGTGAATGGAATGTTATACACCGTTGGTCAGTCTCTCGGTCATCAGTTTCTTGTTGCCCCTCTCGTGAGATGTCCATCTGTGCTTATCAATAAGTTTGCATTCCATTGCTAGGTTTAACCAAAACATGTGTTGGGTTCTCCAGGAAAATGCAGCTAACATGAAGGCTTTAGCTGACAGGCAAATTCACTAAAAGAGAAACTTGTTTTTAACAAAACCAGGACATTCCACCCCTTATAATATGACATTCACTGAATACTTATCAATACAATCTATCAATACAATCTAATTAATCACTACTACTATATATATATATACATATGTACATATATACACAGGAGTAATTAATCAGTGGACCATCCTTTGAAAAGTTCATTAAGTTCATTTTGTCACAACAGTCTCCCAGGGCAGGAAAAATGGTACAAGTGCATCTCATGAACACTGTGGGTTAAGGACACCACTTCGAAGAAGGTGTCGGGCGCCACTCGAAGAAGCTAGCTCTAGTTTCATCACCATTGTCTTGATCTGTAAGACACTTATTAAACATTGTTAGTGCGGCAATTCACATCATACAGTTCAGCATTGCATATTTTCACCTAAAATCAAATCCCCTTGAGGTACACACCGAACTTCTCCATCCTTAAGCATCACCCACCAGGTGCTGCCAGGTCCCTGGGCAAAAACAATCCCACGAATAGGTTTGCCTTTGCCTGAGGCAGGAGTAACCCAGACTGCCTTTCCTAAGATATTTTTCATGTGTACTACAGGGACTTTATCTCCTTCTACAGTCCGTAGAATTTCTGATTGGGCAGGCCCGGCTCGATTGGTTGATCCCCTAGTGTTGACCAACCAAGTGGCTTTTGCTAAATGTGAATCCCAGTTTTTAAAGGTTCCACCACCAAGTGCCTTTAGTGTAGTTTTTAACAAACCATTGTACCTTTCAATTTTCCCAGAGGCTGGTGCATGATATGGAATATGATATACCCACTCAATACCATGTTCTTTGGCCCAATTGTCTATAGTACTGTTTTTGAAATGAGTACCATTGTCTGATTCAATTCTTTCTGGCGTACCGTGCCGCCAAAGGACTTGCTTCTCAAGGCCCAAGATAGTATTTTGGGCTGTAGCATGAGGTACGGCATATGTTTCCAACCATCCAGTGGTTGCTTCCACCATTGTAAGTACATAACGCTTACCTTGACGTGTTTGTGGAAGTGTAATATAATCAATCTGCCAAGCTTCTCCATACTTATACTTTAACCATCGCCCCCCATACCATACAGGTTTTAACCGTTTTGCTTGTTTGATTTCGGCGCAAGTTTCACATTCATGAATAACCTGTGAAATAGTGTCCATAGTTAAATCCACCCCTCGATCACGAGCCCATTTGTATGTTGCATCTCTACCTTGATGCCCTGAAGCATCATGGGCCCATCGAGCTAGGAAAAGTTCACCTTTATGTTGCCAGTCCAAGTCCACCTCAGCTACATTAATCTTAGCAGCTTGATCCGCTTGTTGGTTGTTTAGATGTTCCTCGGTGGCTCGACTTTTAGGCACATGAGCATCTACATGACGAACTTTCACAGGCAGCCTCTCTAGCCGAGCAGCAATGTCTTGCCACAGTGTGGCAGCCCAAATGGGTTTACCTCTGCGCTGCCAGTTGCTTTTCTTCCATTGCTGTAGCCACCCCCACAAGGCATTTGCTACCATCCATGAGTCAGTATAGAGATAAAGTATTGGCCACTTCTCTCGTTCAGCAATGTCCAAAGCCAGCTGGATGGCTTTCACTTCTGCAAACTGACTGGATTCACCTTGTCCTTCAGTGGCTTCTGTAACTTGTCGTGTGGGACTCCACACAGCAGCTTTCCACCTTCGATGTTTTCCTACAAGACGACAGGATCCATCTGTGAACAGTGCATACTGCTTATCAGTCTCTGAAAGCGCATTATATGGTGGTGCTTCTTCAGCACGTTTTACTTCATCCTCATCTGGAGACATCCCAAAGTCTTTGCTTTCTGGCCAGTCTGTAATCACTTCTAATATACCTGGACGGTTGGGACTTCCAATTCGAGCTCGTTGCGTGATCAGTGCAATCCATTTACTCCATGTAACTTCGGTTGCATGATGTGGAGAGGGAACCGTCCCTTTGAACATCCAGCTCAGCACCGGCAGTCGAGGTGCCAGGAGGAGCTGTGCTTCAGTGCCGATCACTTCTGAAGCAGCTCAAACTCCTTCAGATGCTGCTAGTATCTCCTTTTCAGTTGGAGTATAGTTGGCCTCAGATCCTTTGTATCCTCGACTCCAAAAACCTAAGGGTCGACCTCGGGTTTCTCCCGGTGCTTTCTGCCAGAGGCTCCAGGTAAGTCCAGTATCTCCGGCTGCGGTGTAGAGCACATTTTTAACATCTAGTCCAGTTCGGAGTGGTCCAAGGGCCACCGCATGAGTTATCTCACACTTAATTTGTTCAAAGGCTTGTCGTTGTTCAGGGCCCCACTCAAATTGGTTCTTTTTACAAGTCACTCGATAGAGAGGGCTCACAATGTGGCTGTAGTCAGGAATATGCATTCTCCAAAAACCTACAACGCCCAAGAAAGTCTGTGTCTCCTTTTTATTAGTAAGTGGAGACATTGCTGCAATTTTGTTGATCACATCCATTGGGATCTGACGACGGCCATCTTGCCATTTTATTCCTAAAAACTGGATCTCTCGTGCAGGTCCCTTGACCTTGCTCCGTTTTATGGCAAAACCAGCATCCAAAAGAATATGAATTATTCTCTCACCTTTCTCGAAGACTTCTTTCGCTGTGTCGCCCCATACGATGATGTCATCAATATATTGCAAGTGTTCTGGAGCTTCACCTTGCTCCAGCGTGGTCTGGATCAGTCCATGGCAGATGGTAGGACTGTGTTTCCACCCCTGGTGCAAGCGATTCCATGTATACTGGATGCCCCTCCAAGTGAAAGCAAACTGCGGCCTGCACTCTGCTGCTACAGGAATAGAGAAAAATGCATTAGCAATGTCAATTGTAGCATACCACTTGGCTGCCTTTGACTCCAGTTCAAATTGCAGTTCTAGCATGTCAGGCACAGCAGCACTCAGTGGTGGTGTAACTTCATTCAGGTCACGACAGTCTACAGTTAGTCTCCACTCGTCACTAGACTTACGCACTGGCCAGATTGGGCTGTTAAAAGGTGAGCGAGTCTTACTGATCACACCCTGGCTTTCCAATTGACGGATCAGCTACTGGATAGGAGTCAAAGAGTCTCGATTGGTGCGATATTGTCGGCGATGCACCGTTGTGGTAGCAATTGGCACCTGCTGATCGTCAACCCTCAGCAGTCCTACAACAGAAGGGTCATCTGAAAGACCAGGCAAATCAGACAGCTGTTCAATTTTCTCAGTGTCCACAGCTGCTATACCAAATGCCCACCTATACCCTTTTGGGTCCTTAAAATACCCTCTCCTGAGGTAGTCTATACCAAGGATGCACGGAGCATCTGGACCAGTCACAATGGGATGCTTTTGCCAGTTTTTTCCAGTTAGGCTCATTTCAGCCTCTACAACAGTCAGCTCCCGGGATCCCCCAGTCACTCCAACAATATTGATGGATTGCGTTCCTTTATAATTAGAAGGAATTATTGTGCACTGAGCACCAGTGTCCACTAAAGCTTTGTACTCCTGGGGTTGTGTTGTACCAGGCCATAGTATTTGTACAGTCCAATAAACTCTGTTATCCCTTTCCTCCACCTGGCTGGAGGCAGGACACCTCTAATTCCTGTTTTGCACAGTCTCTGGGTGTGAATTAGAGGTTCCTTCAAGAGCATCAGAATCTCTTCTGCTCCTTTTGTAAACTGGAGCAGCCACCTTCCAGGACAGCCTGACAACATTTACACATCACACATCCTTGGGGCCGGTGTTCCGGCCCAAGATACCATTCTCATGAGCCTGGACTATCACTCCTTATAATAATGAAAAACATACTTCTGTATAACCTTACCAAGGTCCTTTATATTTTGACTAATTGCTGTGATTTAATCATGTTAGTATTATTTCTTCTTTGACCATCTCGATGGTCATGTTAGTATTTATCTTCCTTTATCATCCAAGTGGTTGGAACCTCACATCCTGCTGTTCCCACTGTATGGTTTGGAAGGGACCTTAAAGATCATCTAGTTCCAACCACCCTGCCATGGGCAAGAACACCTTCCACTAGATCAGGATGCTCAAAGCCCCAGACAACCTGCCCTTGAACACTTCCAGGGATGGGGCATCTGGAACTTCTCTGGACAACCTGTTCCAGTGCCTCATCGCTCTCATGGTGAAGAATTTCTTCCTTATAGTTAATCTAAATCTACCCTCTTTCAGTTTAAAGCCATTACCCCTTTTTCCTATCACTACATGCCCTTGTAGAAAGTCCCTCTCTAGCTTTCTTGTAGGCCCCCTTTAGGTACTGGAAAGCTGCTATAAGGTCTCCCCGGAGCCTTCTCTTCTCCAGGCTGAACAACCTCAACTCTCTCAGTCTTTCTTCATAGGAGAGGTGCTCCAGCCCTCTGATCATCTTCGTGGACCTCCTCTGGACTTGCTCCAAGAGGTCTATGTCCCTCTTATGTTGGGGGTCCCAGAGCTGAATGCTGAACTCCAGGTGGAGTCTCACAAGAGCAGAGGGGGAGAATCACCTCCCTCAACCTACCGCCTAGCCTCCTTGCCATTCTTGCACAATTTCCATACATTCCACCCCCTTGCTCAGGGGACAGCTTCTGCTAGGACCAGCAAAGCCAGAGTTGTTCATTTGGGTTTGTGAGGTGTAGCACAGAGCAATTTACAGGGGCATACAATAAACACATATAGAAAAAGAAAAAAACATATTTCTACAATAATGTTTTAAATTAGGTGTCCCATTCACTTTGTCAAGGAATTAGTCATTCAGCCAGGCATTATCAGTAGATTGTTTCACTTGCTGCATTAATCCCAAAGATGTGAGATGTCTTCTTCCATGTTGACTAGTTCATCATTATGTTGAAGCACCACATGCCTTCAAAATAAGCAGCATTTGCAGCCACTACCTACTTAGAGGAAACCACAAGAAGAAACATTAATGTTAAAATCCCTTAGCATGGCACAATTCTGTAATACAGCTACAAGGGTTGTCATGCTAGTGAAACACATTGTTAAGAGATCTGCAACCGTTAATTTCTCCTAAATATTAAAGGTAAATGATTAGGCTACAGTAGAGGCTGAACAGATCTAAGTTTACCAGGATAAATCTAAGTTAATCAATAGGAGTGTTGTCACCTTCCAGTAATACATATGCTGTTGCTCCAGCTCCTTTAGTTTAACAACCTGGGTTTAACAACCTGGTGTGGGGTAATTGCCCATGCAGACTGAAAAGTCGTGGCCTGCACGTTTTCAGATTGGACTTCACTTTGATATTGGGTCTGTGACACCAAGAACATTGTTCCAATGCTGTCTCCTCTAGATAAAACACGTGTTCACTGAAGATACCTGAAATACAAGAACTCGAGAATCTGATATTAGCAGAGGATGTAACATAAGAAGAGAAGTCAACGTGCAAAACCATACAGTATTCTCTGGAATTATATAAATTTTTGCATCTAGATCAATAGGTTGCAGTCCCACTTCACAATCCATTGATGTGAATAATTCCATTTTCTCTGTAGTTAGCCCTGACACTGTGTCCACAGAAGTGTATACATATTGCCACCCCCTAGAGGGGAGTAGGGGGCTGATATAATCGACCTGACAGGTATTCAAGGCCCATTGACCACGTTTTATCTTTCCCCATGGCCTATATAATGCCCTTAAATTAACTTTGTACAAGTGGCACAATGATGTGAGCATGTTTTACAAGTATATAATAGCAAAGCGGGTTGATTATGAGCAATGTCCCATGCCTGTGCAGCATAAGCTGATCCATGTCCACAAGCTATATGCATACTTAGAGCTTGAGCATGAAGTTCAGCAGAGGTCATATTATCTGCTTCCTTACTGTTTTGCGGCTCAAGTGAATCAACTTTATTGTGCTCTTCTATTAATCCTTCACAAGGGGAATCCTCCTCCACAGATGATTTAGGGATAAAAGTTCTCCAATGCCCTAAAAATCCTAAAAAGGCATGTAATTGTTTTACTGCAGCTGGTACAGAAAACTGCTGGACTGTGTGATATACCTTATCTGGTATTTCTCGAAGCTGCCTATGCCAAACTATTTCTAAAAATAGTACAGTAGCACTAGGGTCCTGTGTTTTAGTCAGATTAATTGCCCAGCCTTGGTCCTGTAAATACACCTTCAAAAATTCAGCAGCTGCTTCAGTTTCTTGTTGTGACACTGCCATAATCAACAGATCATCAATATAATGGCAATCAGTAATGGTACCCAACCATAATGCTATATTAGCTACTATGATTTGATGGCAAACGGAGGGACTGTATTTGTATCTCTGAGACAACACTCGGCAAGTGTATTGCTTTTGTTGCCAGGTAAAGGCAAACTGGTCTTGCATTGAGGTGACAGGCGGGGTGGGGGGTGGGTGCAGTGTTGGCAGTGGGACTAGGGCTGGTTGATTTTTTTGCATAAACATTAACTTTTGCAAGCGGCAAAACATTTCTGATGGTGTGATCCCACCTATTTCTAATCATGGGATACCAGCTTGTACAAAATCATTCCATATTTGTGTCCGCCTCACCCGTGCTGTAACTCCTTTCAGTTTTGCTGGCTTTCCTTTATTCACCACCCAAACAGAGGGTCCTGAAATTACAGCCCCAATTCCCCTCAAGGCATTTACTAGAGTGCCTGCATTGCCCGTAGCATTTGTCACTGTTGGCAGAATCACGGGTATTAGTGAGGCAGGCGGTCCTCTAAGAAGTTGCATTTTAATACTTCTTGTCACTGCTACCCTGTCCAGATCGGATCCCATAATCAATGCAGATGCCACCCCCATCCACCACACTAAATTAATACCATCCTCCATTGTGCACCAGTTTCCACAGGACAACACACATTCAACAGGTTCAACATATGCTGTTAAAACTGCAGCACACAAACACTGACATAGCGTAGGTGCAATAATATCTTGCCCGTCAGGACCTCTGACATTTTGCAGTTGAGCATATCCTCGTATCAGATCATCATTGGCTATAGGGCTTAATAAAACTTTTTCATCTGCTAATAAATGGATAGACGCATCTCCACTCTCCCAAGCTGGCAAAATCCGTGCCAGTATTCCTTCCCCACTCTTCTGCTTCTCGGAGAGTGAGTACACGTGATCTGCCCCTCCTCATCTGCTTGTTCCCGCTGCCACATCATTTGTATGGGGGGCTGTGCTCCCACCACCTCCCTGCCATTTAAGTCAGGATCAAATTAAAACTCAATATTGGAGACTGAGGATTCACTCCAAATATTTCCATCCCATTCCTCGGGATTCCAAGATCATTTTGTGGTGAGAGATGGACAGATCTTGACAAAGCCACTCAGAGACTGAAAGGGCCTGTAAAAGCCCGAAAAAATCTGATGGGGATTTACAGAGCCCAGCAGAGCCCGAAAGAGCCTGACAAAGCCCAACAGAGCCTGACAAAGCCCAACAGAGCCTGACAGATAGCAACAGAGACCGACAGAGCCCCAAAGGGGCTTACAGAGCCTCACAGGTCCTGACAGAAGCCTTCAAAGCCCGACAGAGACCGACAAAGCCCAACATGGATCAAAAAAGCCCAACAAAGCCTGATGTAGCCTGACAGATAATGACAGAGCCCAACAAAGCCAGAGAAAACCCAAAAGATCCCAACAAATTCTGAAAGAACTCGACAGGGCCTGAGAGAGCATGACAGGGCCCAACAAAGACCAACAGAGCTTATAGGGCCTGACAGATCCTGACAGACCCCGACAGACCCTGACATAGCCTACCAGAAACTTACAGAGTGTGCAAGAGCCACACAGAGCCCAAATAAACACGAAACGGAACTTGAAAGAGCCAAACAGAGCCTGACAGGAATTGACAGATCCCAACTAAGCCCTACAGTGCCCGACAGAGGTCAAAAGAACCAACAGAGACAGATAAAGCATAACAGACCAGGAAAGAGCATGACAGGACCTGACAGATCCTGACAGAAACCGACAGAGTCCAACAGAACTCGACAAAGCTTGACAGAGCCCTCCAGGACCTGACAGACAAAGACAGGGCCTGCCAGAGCCCAACAAAGCTCAACAGGGTTTGACAAATCCTGACAGCACCTGATAGATAACGATAGAGCCCGGCAGGACCTGACAGAGGCTGACGAAGTGCAAGAGAGATTAAAGAGCTCAACAAAGCATTACAGAGCCCCACTGAACCTAACACATCTTGACAGAGCATTACAGATCCCGACAGAATCTGACAGAGACCAACAGGGCCCAACAAAGCTTGAAAGAGCCCAAAACCACCCAATGTAGTCTGACAGAGATCAAGAATACCTAACAGTGCCTGACAAATCCCGACAGAGTCCTAGAAATCCTGACATGGCCTGACAGAGCCTGAATAAGGGCTAAAAAGCCTAACAAAGCCTAACAGACCCCGACAGGGATTGAAAGAGCCTGACAAAGCCCTACAGAACCCCACAGAGTCTGACAAGGCCTGACAGGGCTCTACAGAGTCTGAAAGTGCCTGATCAAGCAAAAAAAGCCCAAAAAAGCTTGACAGAGCCTGACAGAGCTTGACAGAGCCCAAGAGAGACCGACAGATCTCGACAAAGTCACACAGAGACCGACAGGGCCTGAAAGAGCCTGACAAAACCTGAGAGGGATTGACAGAGCCCTATAGACCCTGACATCGCTTGACAGAAACTGAAAAAAACAAACAAAACCTGATAGACCCTAACAGAACCTGACAGAGCCTGACAGAGCATGCCAGGGCCTAACAAAGCCTGAGAGAGCCTGACAGGACCTGACAGAGCACGACAGGGCACAACAAAGTATTACTCTTTGGGGCCTGCTAGGGTTCTATCAGGTTCTGTCGAGATCTGTAAGGCTCTGTCAAGCTGTGTCAAGCCCTGTCATGCTCTGCAATGCTTTGCTGAGCTCTTTCAGACTCTGTCATGCTTTATCAGTCTCTGTCAGGCCCTACCGGGATCAAAAAAGCCCAACAAACCTTAATACTGCACAACAACACTTGACACGTCCTGATAGAGCCCAAATAAACCTGACAGAGCCCGAGTAGGACCCACAGAGTCAGACAGAAGCCAACAAAGACTGATAGAGACCATCACAGCTCGAAAATTACCTAGAGATCCTCACGTAGATAGACGGAGCCTGTCATGGCCTAAAAGACCTGGACAGAGCTTGACAAGGCCTGACAGAGCCAGACAGGGTATGACACAGATTAACAGTGCCCCACCTGTCCCAAAAAACACTGACAAAGCCTGATAAGGCCTGACAGATCACTACAGAGCCCAAAAAATCCTGGGAAATCCCAACAGATCCTGAGAGATCCTGACAGAACCTGACAGGACCTGACAGAGGATGACAGAGCCCAAAAAAGCTAGACAGATCCTGACAGAACCCGACAGGGCCTGACACATTCTGACAGAACCTGACAGAGCCCTCCAGGGACTTACAGAGCCCGCAAGAGACTGATAGAGCCCGACAAAACCTGACAGAGCCCGACAGGGCCTGACAGATCCTGACCAAACCCCACAGAGCCCGCCAAGCACTGAAAGATCCTGCAAGAGACTGACAGGGCCTGACAAAACCTGACAGAGCCCATCAGAGCTTGATAAAGCTAGACACAGCCCACCAGGGCGTGACAGAGTCCAAAACAGCTCAACAGGGTTCGACAAATCCTAACAGCGCCTGATAGCGAATGATAGAGCCCGTCAGGACCTGAGAGAGGCTAAAAAAGTGTGACAGAGACTAAAGAACTCAACAAAGCATTGCTACAGAGCCTGATAGGTCCTGACACAGCTTGACAGATCCTTACAGATGTAGACAGAGCCCGACAGGGCCAGACAGAGCTTGAAAGAGCCCAACAGAACCTGACAGGAACTGACATAGTCCAACGAAGCCTGACAGTGCACAACAAACTCGACAAGGCCCAATAGAGTCAGATAAAGCGTGACAGAGCCTGAAATAGCTTGACAGGGCATGAAAGAGTTTACCAGAAACTGAGAGTGACCGCCAGGGCATGATAGAGCCTGAATGAGCCAGACAGACTTCGACAAATCTTTACAGGGCCAAACAGAAACTGAGAAAGCCTGACAGAGCTTAAAAAAGTCTTACAGGGCCCAAGAAAGCTTGACAGAGCACAACGGGACCTGACAGAGACCGACAGTAGTCAACAGGACCTTATAAATCCAGACAACACCTGACAGCGAACTATAGAGTCCAGCAGGACCTGACAGGCTGAGAAAGAGTGACAGAGACTGAAATAGCTCAACAAAGCATTACAGAGCACGACAGGGCCTGACACAGCTTGACAGAGCTTTACAAATCCCAACAGAATCTGATAGAGCCTGACAGGGCCCAACAAAGCTTGAAAGTACCCAACAGCACCCAATAGAGCCTGACAGAGCTCGACAATACCCAATAGAGCCTGACAAAACACAACAGAGCCCTACAAATCTTGAAATGTCCTCACAGAGCTTGATAGACCTTGAGGAAGACTAACAGAGCCCAACAAAGCCTGAATAAGAGCAGGAAAGCCCGACAGTGCCTGAAAAAGCCTGATAGAGCTGGACAGGGTTTGAAATACCTGACAAAACCGACAGAACCCAACAGGGCCTGACAGAACATGACAGGTCTTTACAGAGCCTGAAAAAGACTGGTAGGGCAGAAAGAGCCCAAAAAAACTTGACAGAGACATACAGAGCCTGACAGAGCCTGACAGAGTCCGACGTTTCTTGACAAAGGCACACAGAGACCGACAGGGCCTGGAAGAGCCTGACAAAACCTGACAGGGATTGACAGAGACCTACAGAGCCAAACAGAGCCTGACAAAGCCAAGCAGAGCCTGACAGATTGTGACAGAGACCAACTTAACCCAAAAGGGGCTTACAGAGTCCCACATGTCCTGACAGATGTCGTCAAAGCCTGACAGAGACTGACAAAGCCCGTCAGGGATCAAAAAAGCCCAACAAAGATCAGCATTGCCCAACAACGCTTGATGGGGCCTGACAGAGCCCAAAAAACCTGGCAGAGCCTGAACATGCCTCACAGACTTAGACAGAAGCTGACAAAGCCTGATAAAACAAATCACAGCCCAAAAATGCTCTGAAAAACACGACATAGATACATAGAGCCCGTGATGGCCTAAAAGACCTGGACAGAGCTTGACAAAGCCTGACAGAGCCTGATAGGGTATGACACAGATTAACAGTGCCCTATATACCCCAAAATAGCCCGACATAGGCTGATATGGCACGAGAGATCACAACAGAGCCTGACAACGCTGCAGAAAGCCCAACAGAACCCGACAGATCCTGACAGATCCTGACATTGCTTGACAGAGCACAACAGGGCCTAACAAAGCTCTACAGATCGTGAAAGAACATGATAGGGCCTGACAAAGTATGACAGAGTCCTACAGATCCTGACAGATCCGGACAGAACCCGACAGGGCCTGACAGAGCATGACTAGGTGCTTTTTGGCTCTTTCAAGCTTTGTTGGGTTCTCTCGGGCTCTGTCAGGTTCTGTCGCAATCTGTAAGGTTCTGTCAAGATGTGCTAGGCTCTGTCTGGCTCTTTTAAGTTCTGTTTAGCCCTGTTGGGCTCTGTCGCGATCTGTAAGGCTCTGTCAAGCTGTTTCAGGCCCTGTCACACTCTGTAATGCTTTCTTCAGCTCTTCTAGTTCGTGTCGCACTTTGTCAGCCTCTGTCATGTCTTGCTGGGCTCTATAGTTCACTATCAGGTGCTAAGAGGATTTGTCGAACCCTGTTGAGCTGTGTTGGGCTCTGGCAGGCCCTATCATGCTGTGTCAAGGCCTGGTGGGCTCTGTCAAGCTTTATGGAGCTCTCTTGGGCTCTGTCAGGTTTTGTCAGGCTCTATCAGGCTCTGCTAGGCTTTCTCGGGTTTGATCAGGGTCTGTCAGGCAATGTCAGGATTTGTAGGACTCTGTTGAGTTTTGTCGGGCTCTGTTGGACTTTGTCAGGCTCTGTCAGGGTCTGTAGGGCTCTGTCAGTCTTTGTCAGGTTTTGTCAGGCTCTTTCAGGCCCTGTCGGTCTCTGTGAGGTTTTGTTGAGATCTGTTGGTTTGTCTCAGGCTCTGTGAGGTGCTGTCGGTCTCTGTCAAGCTCCTTTGGGCTCTTTCTGCCCTACCAGGCTTTGTCAGGCTCTGTAAAGCCCTGTCATGCTCTGTCAGGCCTTGTCAGGCTCTGTCAGGTTCTGTCGGGCTTTATAAGGCTTTTTCGGTCTCTATCGTGGTCTGTTGGGTCATATCAAGGTTTATCGTGCTTTTTTGGGGCATATAGGGCACTGTCAATCTGTTTCTTGCCCTGTCAGGCTCTGTAGGGCCTTGTCAAGCCTTGCCTAGGTCTCTTAGATCGTTACTGGCTCTGTCTATCTAAGTCGGGCTCTCTAGAGCATTTTCGGGCTGTGATGGGCAATATCGGGCTTTGTCGGCTTCTGTCTGTCTCTGTGGGGATCTGTCGGGATCTGTAAGGCTCTGTCAAGCTGTGTCAGGCCCTGTCGTGCTCTGTAATGCTTTGTTGAGCTCATTCAGGCTCTGTTCCATTTTGTCAGTCTCTGTCAGGCCCTACTGGACACTATAGTTTGCTGTAAGGTGCTGTTGGGATTTGTCTGGCCCTGTCGAGTTCTGTTGGGCTCTGTCAGGCCCTGTTGGGTTCTGTCGGGCTTTTTTTGGGCCCTGTGAGACTGTGTCGGGCTCTGTCAGGCTTTCTCAGGTGCTGTTGGGCTCTGTCAAGCTTTGTCGAAGTCTGTCAGGTTCTGTCATGCCCTTGCGGGCTCTCTCAGTTTCTGGTAGGCTCTGTTAGGCCCTGACATGCTCTGTCAGGCCCTATCAATCTCTTTCAGTTCCTGGCAGTCTCTGTCAGGTTCTGTCAGGATCTGTCAGGCCCTGTCAACCTCTGTTGGTCTTTGTTGGGCCCTGTCATGCTCTATCAGGTCCTGTCAGGTTCTCTCAGGATCTGCCGGGATCTGTTGGGCTTTCTCGGGCTCTGTTGTGGTCTGTCGGGCCATATCAGGTTTGTTGGGCTTTTTTGGAACATGTAGTGCACTATCAATCTGTGTCATGCCCTGTCAGCCTCTGTCAGGCTCTGTCAAGCTCCTTTGTGCTCTTTCTGCCCTACCAGGATTTTCCAGGTTCTGCCAAGCTTTGTCAGGATTTTTTGATCCCTGTCAGGGTCTGTCAGGAGTTGTAGGGCTCAGTTGGGTTTTTTCATGCTATGTTGGGTTTTGTCGAGCTGTGTCAGGCTCCATTGGGCACTTCTGGGCTCTTTCAAGAATTGTTTGACCCGGTCGGGGTTTGTCAGGTTCTGTCGGAATCTGTAAGGCGCTGTCAAGCTTTCTCAGGCCCTGTTGTGCTCTGTAATGCTTTGTTCAGCTTTTTCAGGCTCTGTTGCGTTTTGTTGGCTTCCATCAGACCCTACTGAGGCACGGAAATGACCTTAAAACCCTTGAATTGTTAGGAAGGTATGTATTTACATATTTATTTACGGCGCTGGAGACACAGGGAATCATTTCACCTAATACGTGTGTAAATTTCCAGGAGCTGTGAGCTTGTTTAAATGCAGTGAAGGCGTCAGTGAAGTCCTGTTTTTTGTACAGTAAGTTACACAGAGTTAAGCAAGGCTAGACAATAGTGATGTGGGTTAAAGGGTTAGTTCTTTGCGTTTTAATTAGTTAATTGTCAATTCCCTGTATCAACTTGTGGTTTGAATGTGGGTTTATATCAATGAGTGGCAATTAAATGTTGTTCCACAGAACTTGGAAAATAGGATTTGATACAGCACTTTAAGTTAATTTGCTTTTATTATTATCTAATAATTTTGAGACCGGGAAAGTATTTAAGTTGTTGAACTCTGATCCCTAATTCAGTCGGTTGTTGGAGCAATAAAGGACTCAGCATTCCAATTCAATGTGAATCACACAAAGCCATTTATTACAGAAACAAACCTCCTTATATACGCAACTATTCTCTAATCACGCATCCACGCTCCAAGCATGGATTCGTTAAATAAGTATCACAGGCAGTCCACATGCTGGAGCCCCACCGATGATAGATCCGATGACTGACGCCATGCTGAGGCCCTGTTAATGAAGAAACGCCCCTCTTTCTCACAGAAGATTCTGTTCTCAATTTCTCCAAGTGGCCTTGAGATTCCTTTGGGCCTGACTAATTCAACAACATATCTCCATATAACCAAACCCCTCCACAGCTGGTAATAGAGAAATTCGTACAAATTGGGTTATAAACAGAATAACAGAGGACCTCTGCCCGGTGGTAGTAAACCCATACAACTTACTGACTGTATTAACTCTAATTTGATTTGGATTACAGTTTTAGATTTAAAAGATACCTTTTTGACTCTCTCTCCATGAAGTCAGCCAGATAATATTTATGTAAAACCCAGCTCACATGGATTTTGTTGCCACAAGGATTTAAGAACAGTCTGACAATATTTGGAAATCAGCTTGCTAAAGATCTTGAATCTTGGGAAGCCCCATCTGATGAAGGACAGATGCTACAATATGGGGATAACATTTTGATCGCTACCCGAACAAATAAGACGTGCATAACCTGAACTGTAAGTCTACTGAACTTTTTGTGGCTCCAAGGATATTGGGTATCACAGAAGAAAGCCCAGATGATGCAGCAACAAGTAACTTATTTGGACTATGAAATTAGTGCAGGGCAAAGGACCCTGGGACAGGCTCGAGAGGAGCCTATATGCCAAACTCCGAAGCCTCAAACTGAAAAAGAATGACGGACCCTTTTTGGGCATGACAGGGTGGTGCCGGTTGTGGATTTATGATTATGGATTGCTTGTCAAGCCATTGTTTGTACTAGCAGCCACAGATCAGGAACACCTGCAATGGAATAAAGGAGCTACACAAGCCTTTGAAGAACTTGGTAAGGCTTTGATGACAGCGCCTGCTTTAGGACTCCCAGATGTGAGTAAACCATTTTTTCTATTCTCTCATGAGAAGCAGGGAATAGCCTTTGGTATACTGGCACAGAATCTTGGCCCATACCGATGAGCAGCAGCCTATTTCTTCAAACAATTAGACGCAAAAGCAAAAGGGTGGCCTGGATTCCTACAGGCAGTTACAGCAGTGGTACTGAACATACAGGAGGCCCGGAAATATACCATGGGACAGAAAATGACTGTGCTAGTATCCCATACAGTGTCTACAGTTCTAGGTGAAAAGGGGGACATTGGCTTTCCCCACAAAGATTTCTCAAATATCAGGCTAAATCATGGTCACTAACATTGTCAATCCGACTTCTTTCCTCAGTGGTCACATTGGAAAACCAGTTCATCATAATTGCCTGGAAAACAATGAAGAAAAATACTCCAGCCAACAAGATCTAAAGGACAATCCTATGGAGAACACTGAGAACTGCTTTATGGATGAAAGTAGCAATATCCTGAACGGTGAAAGGCATGCTGGTTATGCTATAATTAGTAGCCATGAAGTAATGGAATCTGGACCTCTGCCTAAAAGTATCTCAGCACAAAAGGCAGTAATAATCGCCCTTACTTGTGCTCTGGAACTAGCTGTGGACTTTTATACGGACTCTAAGTATGCTTTCAGGATCGTGCTTGCACACAGAACTATTTGGAAGGAAAATGGACTCTTGAACTCTCAAGGCAAACATATCAAAAATGCAGAAGAAATATTGGCAGCTGAACTTCCTAAGAAGGTGGCAATCACGCATATCAAGGCACATCAGAAAGTGATCTCGGCATTGGAAAAACATAAAGAATCATCACCTTAGTAAAAGAATTTGCTAACCTCTTAGAAAAGGGGGGATGTCGTGGATGAGACGGACAAATGACACAGACCAAGTTCTTCCAGGATGAAAGTAGTAGATGCCATTTATTGTCACAAGTGCATTTTTATACAGTTTTACCAATTCATGTGTCTCTTCACTATTCGTTACAAGTTACAGCAGTAACATCCCATTGGCTACTTTTGCTATCATCAATGTTACTCTTCTACTCCCTTCTCTATCACGAGTACATCCTTAGCTTCTCTGGATACTCCTTTACTCCCATCTTTCTCACAGGTAGGCCTTCATATCTTCAAGGCTAATGTCTGTTCCCATGCCCTCGGTCAGGGAATCCACGGACCCACCGTAGTCCCCCACAGGGGGAATGTCATGGCTGAGATGGACAAATGACATAGACCAAGTTCTTCCAGGATGAAAGTAGTAGATGCCATTTCTTGCTACAAGTGCATTTTTATACATTTCTACCAATTCATGTGTCTCTTCACTATTGGTTACAAGGTACAGCAGTAACATCCCATTGGCTAATTTTGCTATCATCCATGTTACTCTTCTACTCCCTTTCTCTCACGGGTACATCCCTTCTCTCTCAGGGTATATCCCTTCTCTCTCATGGGTACAACTAAATATCTCTGGATACTCCTTTAGTCCCATCATTCTCAAGGCTAAACCTTAATATCTTCAAGGCTGATCTCTATTCCCATACTCTCTGTGAAGGATTCCACAGACCTGCTGTAGTTTCCCACAGGGGAATGACACAGGGATTTAACAATTAACTAATGAACACTTAAAGAACTAACACTTAAAGATTTAAAGATAATAAAGATAATAAAGATAATAATAATTGCAAAGGTAATAATTCTTTGGTGCATCCCTGGGTGAACTAGATAACAGAAACTTGGGCACAGGACAGGAGATATGCCAGTTTTAACCAACTCAGCAGTCTGAGACCTAACCATCTCATCACACTGGATTAAAGGTGACCATGTACAGAGAAGAGGACCCAGGTTCACAATCACTGTGTTAGTAACAGAATCAACTTTACAAGATGTTTCCTTCCATGTTCCCTTATGGAACAGGTCAGGATGGGTCTTCACTAGCTCTACCCTGGATATCGCTGGATCTGTTACAGTTGGATTAACATTAAGATAGCAACCAACCTTGTAACCATGGAATTCTTGTATTCAGTAACCAAACTCTATTCTTAAAGTTGACATAGATTTATGGTATATTCTTATAAGGCAGGTAACTGTAACCGAGCCTTATTCTTAAGGTGGACAGAGATTTACGATATATTCTTTTAAAGTTGGTACCTTAGAAAATAACTGGTAAACATAGCATCTTTTAGATAGGAAGTTTGTGTTAGAATAGGTGTGGAATATGCTAATGGTTGTCAGGGGTTGTAATGAATATGTATGTGACTAACTTGTATAATAAGGTGTAGTCTGAATCACCTGTTCGAAGCCAGCTTTGGGTGCGAACCCCTGGTTTCCCAGCGCTGAAATAAAGCACCGCATATAACTACGTCCGTGGTTATGTGTCCTGATTGCTAACATTTTGGTGACCCAGATGGGACCTCGCGGGCATTGCTGAGACAGATCGTGTCTCGATCCTGCTCCAGCTAGCACCGAGGTATTCTTGGGGAGTGCATCGGACGCGACCAGCTCTCCGCTGCTCACGATGGACCTCTGATTGGTAAGAAGGTGCTTTATCTGTTGCTTTACATGGATTATTGGGTACCCATCTGGTCTGGTTCTGGTCTGGTAGCCTGCTGGTCAGACATCTGGTAGCCTGTCGATCAGACACAGCGAAAGCCATGCTCAGTTGGGCAGGGAGCTCCTGAGGTATTGCCTAGGCAGCCGTCCGTTAGAGGGAAACCTCTGCAGGTTTGGCATCTGGTTTGGTTATTTAAGCCACAGGCTCGGCACCTGGTCTGGTCTGGTTATTTGCGTGCACCTGGTCTGGTTATCTATGTTGTTCAGCACCTGGTCTGTAGCCTTGGTAATTTGATCTGTATTTGCTGTTGAAACTGGTGATTTGATCCGTCTTTACTGTTGTTCTGGTAAAGTTATCTGTGTGTTATCCTTCTGTGTTAATCGCCTGTGTGTTACCCTTTTGTGTTGATATGAGCGATACAAAGATGTCACCATTAGACTGTTTGTTGAAACATTGGAAGGAGGCTGGATTTGGACAATCAATGAGTAAAAAGAAGTTAACTGAATATTGTACTCACTGCTGGCCTGAATATGACTTGCCTAATGAAATACGGTGGCCGCCGGAGGGTACTTTAGAACCTGGAACTATTAATGAATTAATGAGGTTTTGTCAAAGGGAAGGTAAATGGGATGAGGTACAGTACGTGGATCTCTTTTTCTATCTTGTACAAAAACAGGACTGGAGGAAGGAATGTGGGTTAATATTAGTATGGAGGGGCGGTACTAATGATAAATGTATGGGTTGTACGGCAGAAAAGAAATACATGACGTGTTTGGCAATAGAAAACAGCTGCGGTAATGCCTTAAAATTAGATTTGCCGTGTCTTGATGTTGCCCCTCCAGAAACTGAACCCTCTGCACCTAAACCCCTTAAACCCTCGGCACCTGTGCGTCTCACTGAAAGTGATATCAATTCCAGTGGGGATGAGGGGGCAGCAACCGGTGTAAAAGGAGTAACAACTACACCAATATCCCACAGGACTAGGCACAGAGAAAAGGAAGCCCAAAAGGGGGGTGGACTGCCAAATGTAATAGCACCCCTGAGACAAGCGGTAGGAGTGGGGGGAGAGACGGTTTATGTAAAAATCCCGTTTTCGCCAGGAGATTTAATGATCTGGAAACAATCAGCCGGTCCTTACCGGGAAAACCCGGACAAGGTTGCAAGGATAATTAAAATGATAATTAAAATGCAGAATCCTGATTGGGATGATTTACAAGTGATTCTTGACACATTAATGGATTCTACAGAAAAGGATATGGTTATACGGGTAGCAAGAGATAAAGCAAGGGAGGATATTCAGAATGGAATAGTGGGTGGCAATGTTGATGAAAATTTTCCAAAGGAGGATCCCAGATGGGATTATAATACTGGAGGTGGTCAGCTTAGCCTCCGGAGGTATCAGGACTGGTTATTGATCGGTGTTCAGACTGCTATGCCAAAACAAATGAATTGGTCAAAATTGTATAATGTTAGGCAGGAAAAGAATGAATCCCCTTCAGCCTTTTTAGAAAGATTAAAGAAAACTGCAAAGAGATATATGGATTTAGATATTGAAACAGAACAAGCAAGGGTTCAGTTGGCTTTAATCTTTTTGGGGCAGTCTCAGGATGATATTCGGAAGAAATTACAGAAACTGGAGGGGGCACAATTACGAGATCTGGATGTCATGTTAGAAACAGCCTGGAAAGTTTATAATAATAGAGAAAAGGAACAGTCGAGGCGTTCTCAGCAAGACTTGTTGGCCCTGGTCCAAGGACAAGGCAGGGGAATAGGAATGGAAGTCCGTGGCAGAGGAACTACAGGCGGCCGAGGGCGCGGTTTTCGGAATGTTCGGGGAACTCCTTTAAGACCTGTTGTAAAGCTTGGTATAAATCAATGTGCTTATTGTAAGGAGGAAGGACACTGGAAAAATGAATGCCCGAACCGTCCGGGCTCCACGAGTCAGGTACCAAGTGCAGCAGGGAATGCAATACAAACTATGGTGTTGGGGGAATATAATAATAACAGTTGACTATATGGCAGCACAAGAACCGATACCCAGAATAAGGAACCCCTTGTGACAATACAAGTGGGGGACCAGGATGTGAGATTTTTAGTGGATACAGGGGCTACTTATTCTGTGCTAAATTCTTTACAGGGAACAATAGGTCATAAAACGACAACGATTGTTGGTGCCACAGGGAAGGAAGAAGTACGGCCATTCCTGCAACCCTTAGATCTGCGTTTTGGAGAAAAGGAATTAACCCATGAGTTCTTATATGTTCCAGATTGTCCAGTTTCCCTTTTAGGACGGGATTTATTGACCAAATTGGATGCTGTAATAACATTTGAGAATGGAAACCTGGTAATGAAAATTCCAGAATCTAAGGTGGGACAAATTCTGTTATTAAGAGAAAACCCGGTAGTGGAAATACCACAAGCTGTGGAGGAGGCTGTGATCCACACGGTATGGGCGACTGACATACCTGGGAAATTGAAAACAGCCCAGCTTGTAAAAGTGGAATTAAAGGAAGATGCCAGGCCTGTACAGTTGAGACAGTACCCACTGAAATTAGAAGCTAGGTTAGGAATAGTTCCTCTAATTGAAAATTCTTGAGATATGGAATTCTAGAGGAATGTGAAACAGAATATAATACTCCAATTTTTCCAGTAAAGAAGTCCGATGGTAATTACCAATTAGTCCAAGATTTGCGGGCTGTAAACCAGATCACTAAGGACATTTATCCGGTAGTTGCAAATCCATACACCTTGTTAACATTTGTGAAGGAGAAATATAAATGGCTTACTGTACTTGATTTAAAAGATGCCTTCTTCTGCATACCCCTCGACCTGGAAAGCAAAAAGCTATTTGCCTTTGAATGGGAAAATCCATACAATGGAAGGAAAACTCAGTTAACCTGGACACGTCTTCCGCAAGGATTCAAAAATAGCCCAACTATTTTTGGAAATCAGTTGGCCAAAGAACTCGAGGAATGGACTACGAAAGGCCACATCGTGATCCCTCGACAATGGTACCTGTTACTACAATACGTAGACGACATTTTGATCGCGACTGAGACACGAGAACTCTGCATCCAGGTAACGATTGAAATACTGAACCAATTGGGAATGAATGGGTACAAAGTATCGAAAAGTAAAGCTCAAATTGCATCCAAGACTGTGATTTATTTAGGATGCGAGCTTTCTCAAGGACAGCGGAAATTAGGTACAAACCATGTGCATGCTATCTGTGCTATTTCAGAACCACGAAACTTACATGAATTAAGATCCTTTTTAGGAATGACAGGATGGTGCAGACTTTGTATTATGGACTATGGGTTGATTGCCAAACCTTTATACGAAGCACAAGGGAATAAGACGTTCATGTGGGGAAAACCACAACGTGAAGCCTTCCAAAAGCTAAAACAGGCTTTGATGCAGGCGCCTACCTTGGGCCTGCTGGACTTGAGCAAAGATTTCCAGTTGTTTGTACACGAGCGACAAAGACTTGCCTTGGGGGTATTAACCCAACAACTGGGATCCTGGAAAAGACCTGTTGGCTATTTTTCTAAACAGCTAGATCCGGTAAGTACTGGGTGGCCGGCGTGCTTACGGGCGGTAGCTGCTACAGTAATACTGATCCAGGAGGTCCGAAAATTAACTACGGGAAAAAGGATAGAAGTGTTTGTATCCCATATGGTGACAACAGTACTGGAACAAAAGGGGGGTCATTGGCTTTCCCCAAGCAGAATGATGAAATACCAGGTAATTCTGACAGAACAAGATGATGTTGTTCTAAAAACTACTAACCTAATGAATCCTGCTGAGTTTTTGGATGCAGGTACTGAAGAAGGAGACCTGGAACATGATTGCATGGAAGTCATCGAATACACCCACGCAAGTCGCCCTGATTTGAAAGACGCTCCGCTGGCAGAAACTGACTGGGAACTCTTTACTGATGGCAGTAGCTTTGTGGAGAACGGAATGCGGTATGCAGGATATGTGATTAGTACTGCCAAGACAGTAATTGAGGCTAAACCCTTACCGCCAAACACCTCAGCACAAAAAGCGGAATTAATCGCCTTAACTAGGGCATTGGAACTCAGCGAAAACAAGAAAGTTAACATATGGACTGACTCAAAATATGCTTTTGGAGTTGTTCATGTGCATGGAGCCCTTTGGAAAGAGCGGGGACTGCTCTCTTCACAAGGAACAAACATTAAGTACCAGGAGGAAATACTGAATCTGATTAATGCCGTTCAAAAACCATCGCAAGTTGTTGTAATGCACTGTAAAGCTCATCAAAGTGGAACATCGAAAATCATAGAGGGAAATTGGCTTGCTGATCAAACAACTCGGTCAGTAGCACGGCAAGTGAGGACAATGATGGGTCTTATCTCCCAGAAGGTAAGAGCAATTGATTTATTACCTTCAGAACCACCTAAATAGTCTACAGAAGATGAAAAATTGGCAAGTCTAGTAAGAACCAGTAAGAATAATTCTGGGTGGTATGTAACCACCAATGGACAAGTTGTGGTACCAACCACTATTATGAGAGGAATACTTCAGACGGAACACCAGAAGTGTCACTGGGGTGCAGAAGTATTGGTAACTTATTTAAGAAAACATTATCTCGGTCCAGATGTTAACAATGGCAAATTCTATCACAGCTAAGTGTGAAATTTGCTTGAAAAATAATCCTTTAGTAAAAAGAAAAACAGAAATGGGGAAAATAAAGACAGGCATACAACCTGGGGATTATTGGCAAAGAGACTATGCGGAACTCCCCAGAACCCGAGGATTCAGGTATATACTAGTTGGGGTAGATACCTTTTCAGGATGGCCGGAAGCTTTCCCTTGTCGCACCAACCAGGCGAAAGAAACTGTAAAATAGTTACTAAAGGAAATAATCCCTAGATTTGGGGTACCACTGGGGATATCCTCCGATAGGGGACCACACTTTGTTGCACAATTGGTAAAAGAAATCAGCAGATGTTTGGGAATTAAGTGGGAGTTACATACCCCATGGAGACCCCAGTCTAGTGGACAAGTGGAGAAAATGAATCAAACCCTAAAAAGGCAACTTAGCAAGATCTGTCAGGACGCAAAAATTCAATGGCCTCAGGCCTTGCCAATAGCATTGTTGCATATTAGGATTAAACCTAGGAGTGGAATGTCAGTAAGTCCATACGAGATTTTGTATGGCAAACCATATGAAGCACCAAACCCAAACCCAGAGGTACATGTGAAAGGAAATCAGGACTTGTACAATTATGTGTTGTCTCTTGGCAGGACATTGAATCGACTCAGATCCGCACTAGTGTGGAATCGCCCACTAGCGCTCGAGAATCCAGTACATGATATAGAGCCTGGAGACACGGTGTATCTAAGAACTTGGAATGAAGAACCCTTAAAAGAGCGTTGGGACGGACCCTATCAAGTACTCCTAACTACATTCACCACAGTCAAAGTTGCTGGAGTAGACTCCTGGATACACTATACCCGAGTGAAAAGAGTCCCAAGACTCTGGAAATCGCAGATAGTGGGTCCTACCTCGCTCAAGATTATATCGCAGTAATGTCTGGTTTGCATTACCAAATTGTGATTTTGGTTAGAGTGTTTGTACTTTTGAAAACTGGAGAGGGAAGTGCCACTCTATTCCACAAGGCCTCTGATAAACAGTGGGAAAATGGGACTATTCAAATGGAATTGCAAATTAGACCACGAAGAGCAGTAGATAATAACGAAAGTACCCAGATACCACAGGTGGTATCAGGCAGAGAATCTTATGATAGGATTAATTCGAGATTTCGCACTGACTCAGAATACCAGTAGCATCACTGCTTGCCTTCCAATTCCAAAATCGGCCGAAGACCCAATACAGTGGGGAATAATATCTACCACCTTACCAGAAATAAACAGAACTGGTAAAATAGCATGTGAATCCCGCACTAGAAAAGAAGTCATCCCAACAGAACAAAGGGTAAAAGAACAAGGAAAATGGAAAACACCAGGGCCAAAGGAGGATTGTTTAAAATTACCTGAGGTGAAATGGGTTAAAATAGGAATGACCAGACCATTCAAAAATATAGGTTGGTGTTATTATGACACATGGACCACCAAAGTAGTAAACCAAATGGTTGAACAGACTTACTGGGAATGCAAAGATCAGGATAACAAAAATATAACTGAATCATGGAGTAACATGTGGACATTGAGTATTGTACAACAATACCAATATAGTGAAGCATTTCCATGGTGTGTACGGTGGTCCAATGTAACAGGAGGAACAACAGTACCATGGTGGAATTGTTCACGAGTAATAACTTGCCAGACAGATATGAAAGAGATACCAATATCCATCGTTAAAGTTGCGGTAATTGCAGGTTGCATTTGTCAGAAACAATTGGATCTAAAGGAAGGAATCAAGATAGGTATTGATGGAAATAGAATTGATTGTAGAGGCGTTATAGGTAGTGTGGGACATCTGGTTTGGGCCTTAAGTGATGGGACCTGGACAACACATTTACCAATAGCAGGACCAGTAAGGGAAATTACTTTGGGACTGCCAACCCTATGTCCTATTTGGAAAAAGTCTCCCTTGAAAAATGGGCAAGAACTTCTACATGTTAGGCACAAATGAGAAATAGATGAAGACGATGTGTGGCATGAACCATCAAGCAGTGTTAAATTCGGTTGGGCACTAGAATCTTTCTTTGCACCAATTGCGGCATACAGAAACAGGGAAATGATTGATAAATTGATCGGGCAAATGGATCGATTGGCTAGAATAACTAAGAAAGGTTTTCGGGAACTTAATATACAATTACAGGCTACGACCAAAATGACCTTACATAATAAAATGGCACTCGACATAATGTTGTTGAAAGAAAATGGTGTCTGTGGATATTTGAAAGACAGAATGGATCATTGCTGCATCCATATTCCAAACGTAACTTCGGAGGTCGAGAAGGACATTTCTCAACTCACCCAAACAGAGATGGAGCTGCAAAAGGAAAAGCAGGATGCAGAACAGAGCTGGATAGGAGCTCTGTTGGATTCATTTGGTTTAAATTTGGGAGGATGGGTACATTCACTATTAGAAAGTGTAGTTGTACTTACAATTGTGATTATACTTCTTTGTTTATTACATGTAGGTATTAAACGTGTGATTAGTCAAACAAATGCTAAGAATAATTGCATTTTCAGTGTCCTGAGTAGGAATTATGTTAATCCTATATTTGACAGTCCTCCAGCTAGCCCTCCAGCTTATGAACTGTCACATTTGCCAAATCACCAATCAAATCAATAATTGAAGAAGTTGATTGAAGTGAAAATGCATTGTCTAAAGAAAAGCATTTTCAAAGGGGGGAGATGTTAGTAACAGAATCAACTTTACAAGATGTTTCCTTCCATGTTCCTTTATGGAACAGGAGAATCAACTTTACAAGATGTTTCCTTCCATGTTCCCTTTTGGAACAGGTCAGGATGGGCCTTCGCTAGCTCTACCCTGGATATCGCTGGATCTGTTACAGTTGGATTAACATTAAGATAGCAACCAACCTTGTAACCATGGAATTCTTGTATTCAGTAACCAAACTCTATTCTTAAAGTTGACATAGATTTATGGTATATTCTTATAAGGCAGGTAACTGTAACCGAGCCTAATTCTTAAGGTGGACAGAGATTTACGATATATTCTTTTAAAGTTGGTACCTTAGAAAATAACTGGTAAACATAGCATCTTTTAGATAGGAAGTTTGTGTTAGAATAGGTGTGGAATATGCTAATGGTTGTCAGGGGTTGTAATGAATATGTATGTGACTAACTTGTATAATAAGGTGTAGTCTGAATCACCTGTTCGAAGCCAGCTTTGGGTGCGAACCCCTGGTTTCCCAGCGCTGAAATAAAGCACCGCATATAACTACGTCCGTGGTTATGTGTCCTGATTGCTAACATTTTGGTGACCCAGATGGGACCTCGCGGGCATTGGTGAGACAGATCGTGTCTCGATCCTGCTCCAGCTAGCACCGAGGTATTCTTGGGGAGTGCATCGGACGCGACCAGCTCTCCGCTGCTCACGATGGACCTCTGATTGGTAAGAAGGTGCTTTATCTGTTGCTTTACATGGATTATTGGGTACCCATCTGGTCTGGTTCTGGTCTGGTAGCCTGCTGGTCAGACATCTGGTAGCCTGTCGATCAGACACAGCGAAAGCCATGCTCAGTTGGGCAGGGAGCTCCTGAGGTATTGCCTAGGCAGCCGTCCGTTAGAGGGAAACCTCTGCAGGTTTGGCATCTGGTTTGGTTATTTAAGCCACAGGCTCGGCACCTGGTCTGGTCTGGTTATTTGCGTGCACCTGGTCTGGTTATCTATGTTGTTCAGCACCTGGTCTGTAGCCTTGGTAATTTGATCTGTATTTGCTGTTGAAACTGGTGATTTGATCCGTCTTTACTGTTGTTCTGGTAAAGTTATCTGTGTGTTATCCTTCTGTGTTAATCGCCTGTGTGTTACCCTTTTGTGTTGATATGAGCGATACAAAGATGTCACCATTAGACTGTTTGTTGAAACATTGGAAGGAGGCTGGATTTGGACAATCAATGAGTAAAAAGAAGTTAACTGAATATTGTACTCACTGCTGGCCTGAATATGACTTGCCTAATGAAATACGGTGGCTGCCGGAGGGTACTTTAGAACCTGGAACTATTAATGAATTAATGAGGTTTTGTCAAAGGGAAGGTAAATGGGATGAGGTACAGTACGTGGATCTCTTTTTCTATCTTGTACAAAAACAGGACTGGAGGAAGGAATGTGGGTTAATATTAGTATGGAGGGGCGGTACTAATGATAAATGTATGGGTTGTACGGCAGAAAAGAAATACATGACGTGTTTGGCAATAGAAAACAGCTGCGGTAATGCCTTAAAATTAGATTTGCCGTGTCTTGATGTTGCCCCTCCAGAAACTGAACCCTCTGCACCTAAACCCCTTAAACCCTCGGCACCTGTGCGTCTCACTGAAAGTGATATCAATTCCAGTGGGGATGAGGGGGCAGCAACCGGTGTAAAAGGAGTAACAACTACACCAATATCCCACAGGACTAGGCACAGAGAAAAGGAAGCCCAAAAGGGGGGTGGACTGCCAAATGTAATAGCACCCCTGAGACAAGCGGTAGGAGTGGGGGGAGAGACGGTTTATGTAAAAATCCCGTTTTCGCCAGGAGATTTAATGATCTGGAAACAATCAGCCGGTCCTTACCGGGAAAACCCGGACAAGGTTGCAAGGATAATTAAAATGATAATTAAAATGCAGAATCCTGATTGGGATGATTTACAAGTGATTCTTGACACATTAATGGATTCTACAGAAAAGGATATGGTTATACGGGTAGCAAGAGATAAAGCAAGGGAGGATATTCAGAATGGAATAGTGGGTGGCAATGTTGATGAAAATTTTCCAAAGGAGGATCCCAGATGGGATTATAATACTGGAGGTGGTCAGCTTAGCCTCCGGAGGTATCAGGACTGGTTATTGATCGGTGTTCAGACTGCTATGCCAAAACAAATGAATTGGTCAAAATTGTATAATGTTAGGCAGGAAAAGAATGAATCCCCTTCAGCCTTTTTAGAAAGATTAAAGAAAACTGCAAAGAGATATATGGATTTAGATATTGAAACAGAACAAGCAAGGGTTCAGTTGGCTTTAATCTTTTTGGGGCAGTCTCAGGATGATATTCGGAAGAAATTACAGAAACTGGAGGGGGCACAATTACGAGATCTGGATGTCATGTTAGAAACAGCCTGGAAAGTTTATAATAATAGAGAAAAGGAACAGTCGAGGCGTTCTCAGCAAGACTTGTTGGCCCTGGTCCAAGGACAAGGCAGGGGAATAGGAATGGAAGTCCGTGGCAGAGGAACTACAGGCGGCCGAGGGCGCGGTTTTCGGAATGTTCGGGGAACTCCTTTAAGACCTGTTGTAAAGCTTGGTATAAATCAATGTGCTTATTGTAAGGAGGAAGGACACTGGAAAAATGAATGCCCGAACCGTCCGGGCTCCACGAGTCAGGTACCAAGTGCAGCAGGGAATGCAATACAAACTATGGTGTTGGGGGAATATAATAATAACAGTTGACTATATGGCAGCACAAGAACCGATACCCAGAATAAGGAACCCCTTGTGACAATACAAGTGGGGGACCAGGATGTGAGATTTTTAGTGGATACAGGGGCTACTTATTCTGTGCTAAATTCTTTACAGGGAACAATAGGTCATAAAACGACAACGATTGTTGGTGCCACAGGGAAGGAAGAAGTACGGCCATTCCTGCAACCCTTAGATCTGCGTTTTGGAGAAAAGGAATTAACCCATGAGTTCTTATATGTTCCAGATTGTCCAGTTTCCCTTTTAGGACGGGATTTATTGACCAAATTGGATGCTGTAATAACATTTGAGAATGGAAACCTGGTAATGAAAATTCCAGAATCTAAGGTGGGACAAATTCTGTTATTAAGAGAAAACCCGGTAGTGGAAATACCACAAGCTGTGGAGGAGGCTGTGATCCACACGGTATGGGCGACTGACATACCTGGGAAATTGAAAACAGCCCAGCTTGTAAAAGTGGAATTAAAGGAAGATGCCAGGCCTGTACAGTTGAGACAGTACCCACTGAAATTAGAAGCTAGGTTAGGAATAGTTCCTCTAATTGAAAATTCTTGAGATATGGAATTCTAGAGGAATGTGAAACAGAATATAATACTCCAATTTTTCCAGTAAAGAAGTCCGATGGTAATTACCAATTAGTCCAAGATTTGCGGGCTGTAAACCAGATCACTAAGGACATTTATCCGGTAGTTGCAAATCCATACACCTTGTTAACATTTGTGAAGGAGAAATATAAATGGCTTACTGTACTTGATTTAAAAGATGCCTTCTTCTGCATACCCCTCGACCTGGAAAGCAAAAAGCTATTTGCCTTTGAATGGGAAAATCCATACAATGGAAGGAAAACTCAGTTAACCTGGACACGTCTTCCGCAAGGATTCAAAAATAGCCCAACTATTTTTGGAAATCAGTTGGCCAAAGAACTCGAGGAATGGACTACGAAAGGCCACATCGTGATCCCTCGACAATGGTACCTGTTACTACAATACGTAGACGACATTTTGATCGCGACTGAGACACGAGAACTCTGCATCCAGGTAACGATTGAAATACTGAACCAATTGGGAATGAATGGGTACAAAGTATCGAAAAGTAAAGCTCAAATTGCATCCAAGACTGTGATTTATTTAGGATGCGAGCTTTCTCAAGGACAGCGGAAATTAGGTACAAACCATGTGCATGCTATCTGTGCTATTTCAGAACCACGAAACTTACATGAATTAAGATCCTTTTTAGGAATGACAGGATGGTGCAGACTTTGTATTATGGACTATGGGTTGATTGCCAAACCTTTATACGAAGCACAAGGGAATAAGACGTTCATGTGGGGAAAACCACAACGTGAAGCCTTCCAAAAGCTAAAACAGGCTTTGATGCAGGCGCCTACCTTGGGCCTGCTGGACTTGAGCAAAGATTTCCAGTTGTTTGTACACGAGCGACAAAGACTTGCCTTGGGGGTATTAACCCAACAACTGGGATCCTGGAAAAGACCTGTTGGCTATTTTTCTAAACAGCTAGATCCGGTAAGTACTGGGTGGCCGGCGTGCTTACGGGCGGTAGCTGCTACAGTAATACTGATCCAGGAGGTCCGAAAATTAACTACGGGAAAAAGGATAGAAGTGTTTGTATCCCATATGGTGACAACAGTACTGGAACAAAAGGGGGGTCATTGGCTTTCCCCAAGCAGAATGATGAAATACCAGGTAATTCTGACAGAACAAGATGATGTTGTTCTAAAAACTACTAACCTAATGAATCCTGCTGAGTTTTTGGATGCAGGTACTGAAGAAGGAGACCTGGAACATGATTGCATGGAAGTCATCGAATACACCCACGCAAGTCGCCCTGATTTGAAAGACGCTCCGCTGGCAGAAACTGACTGGGAACTCTTTACTGATGGCAGTAGCTTTGTGGAGAACGGAATGCGGTATGCAGGATATGTGATTAGTACTGCCAAGACAGTAATTGAGGCTAAACCCTTACCGCCAAACACCTCAGCACAAAAAGCGGAATTAATCGCCTTAACTAGGGCATTGGAACTCAGCGAAAACAAGAAAGTTAACATATGGACTGACTCAAAATATGCTTTTGGAGTTGTTCATGTGCATGGAGCCCTTTGGAAAGAGCGGGGACTGCTCTCTTCACAAGGAACAAACATTAAGTACCAGGAGGAAATACTGAATCTGATTAATGCCGTTCAAAAACCATCGCAAGTTGTTGTAATGCACTGTAAAGCTCATCAAAGTGGAACATCGAAAATCATAGAGGGAAATTGGCTTGCTGATCAAACAACTCGGTCAGTAGCACGGCAAGTGAGGACAATGATGGGTCTTATCTCCCAGAAGGTAAGAGCAATTGATTTATTACCTTCAGAACCACCTAAATAGTCTACAGAAGATGAAAAATTGGCAAGTCTAGTAAGAACCAGTAAGAATAATTCTGGGTGGTATGTAACCACCAATGGACAAGTTGTGGTACCAACCACTATTATGAGAGGAATACTTCAGACGGAACACCAGAAGTGTCACTGGGGTGCAGAAGTATTGGTAACTTATTTAAGAAAACATTATCTCGGTCCAGATGTTAACAATGGCAAATTCTATCACAGCTAAGTGTGAAATTTGCTTGAAAAATAATCCTTTAGTAAAAAGAAAAACAGAAATGGGGAAAATAAAGACAGGCATACAACCTGGGGATTATTGGCAAAGAGACTATGCGGAACTCCCCAGAACCCGAGGATTCAGGTATATACTAGTTGGGGTAGATACCTTTTCAGGATGGCCGGAAGCTTTCCCTTGTCGCACCAACCAGGCGAAAGAAACTGTAAAATAGTTACTAAAGGAAATAATCCCTAGATTTGGGGTACCACTGGGGATATCCTCCGATAGGGGACCACACTTTGTTGCACAATTGGTAAAAGAAATCAGCAGATGTTTGGGAATTAAGTGGGAGTTACATACCCCATGGAGACCCCAGTCTAGTGGACAAGTGGAGAAAATGAATCAAACCCTAAAAAGGCAACTTAGCAAGATCTGTCAGGACGCAAAAATTCAATGGCCTCAGGCCTTGCCAATAGCATTGTTGCATATTAGGATTAAACCTAGGAGTGGAATGTCAGTAAGTCCATACGAGATTTTGTATGGCAAACCATATGAAGCACCAAACCCAAACCCAGAGGTACATGTGAAAGGAAATCAGGACTTGTACAATTATGTGTTGTCTCTTGGCAGGACATTGAATCGACTCAGATCCGCACTAGTGTGGAATCGCCCACTAGCGCTCGAGAATCCAGTACATGATATAGAGCCTGGAGACACGGTGTATCTAAGAACTTGGAATGAAGAACCCTTAAAAGAGCGTTGGGACGGACCCTATCAAGTACTCCTAACTACATTCACCACAGTCAAAGTTGCTGGAGTAGACTCCTGGATACACTATACCCGAGTGAAAAGAGTCCCAAGACTCTGGAAATCGCAGATAGTGGGTCCTACCTCGCTCAAGATTATATCGCAGTAATGTCTGGTTTGCATTACCAAATTGTGATTTTGGTTAGAGTGTTTGTACTTTTGAAAACTGGAGAGGGAAGTGCCACTCTATTCCACAAGGCCTCTGATAAACAGTGGGAAAATGGGACTATTCAAATGGAATTGCAAATTAGACCACGAAGAGCAGTAGATAATAACGAAAGTACCCAGATACCACAGGTGGTATCAGGCAGAGAATCTTATGATAGGATTAATTCGAGATTTCGCACTGACTCAGAATACCAGTAGCATCACTGCTTGCCTTCCAATTCCAAAATCGGCCGAAGACCCAATACAGTGGGGAATAATATCTACCACCTTACCAGAAATAAACAGAACTGGTAAAATAGCATGTGAATCCCGCACTAGAAAAGAAGTCATCCCAACAGAACAAAGGGTAAAAGAACAAGGAAAATGGAAAACACCAGGGCCAAAGGAGGATTGTTTAAAATTACCTGAGGTGAAATGGGTTAAAATAGGAATGACCAGACCATTCAAAAATATAGGTTGGTGTTATTATGACACATGGACCACCAAAGTAGTAAACCAAATGGTTGAACAGACTTACTGGGAATGCAAAGATCAGGATAACAAAAATATAACTGAATCATGGAGTAACATGTGGACATTGAGTATTGTACAACAATACCAATATAGTGAAGCATTTCCATGGTGTGTACGGTGGTCCAATGTAACAGGAGGAACAACAGTACCATGGTGGAATTGTTCACGAGTAATAACTTGCCAGACAGATATGAAAGAGATACCAATATCCATCGTTAAAGTTGCGGTAATTGCAGGTTGCATTTGTCAGAAACAATTGGATCTAAAGGAAGGAATCAAGATAGGTATTGATGGAAATAGAATTGATTGTAGAGGCGTTATAGGTAGTGTGGGACATCTGGTTTGGGCCTTAAGTGATGGGACCTGGACAACACATTTACCAATAGCAGGACCAGTAAGGGAAATTACTTTGGGACTGCCAACCCTATGTCCTATTTGGAAAAAGTCTCCCTTGAAAAATGGGCAAGAACTTCTACATGTTAGGCACAAATGAGAAATAGATGAAGACGATGTGTGGCATGAACCATCAAGCAGTGTTAAATTCGGTTGGGCACTAGAATCTTTCTTTGCACCAATTGCGGCATACAGAAACAGGGAAATGATTGATAAATTGATCGGGCAAATGGATCGATTGGCTAGAATAACTAAGAAAGGTTTTCGGGAACTTAATATACAATTACAGGCTACGACCAAAATGACCTTACATAATAAAATGGCACTCGACATAATGTTGTTGAAAGAAAATGGTGTCTGTGGATATTTGAAAGACAGAATGGATCATTGCTGCATCCATATTCCAAACGTAACTTCGGAGGTCGAGAAGGACATTTCTCAACTCACCCAAACAGAGATGGAGCTGCAAAAGGAAAAGCAGGATGCAGAACAGAGCTGGATAGGAGCTCTGTTGGATTCATTTGGTTTAAATTTGGGAGGATGGGTACATTCACTATTAGAAAGTGTAGTTGTACTTACAATTGTGATTATACTTCTTTGTTTATTACATGTAGGTATTAAACGTGTGATTAGTCAAACAAATGCTAAGAATAATTGCATTTTCAGTGTCCTGAGTAGGAATTATGTTAATCCTATATTTGACAGTCCTCCAGCTAGCCCTCCAGCTTATGAACTGTCACATTTGCCAAATCACCAATCAAATCAATAATTGAAGAAGTTGATTGAAGTGAAAATGCATTGTCTAAAGAAAAGCATTTTCAAAGGGGGGAGATGTTAGTAACAGAATCAACTTTACAAGATGTTTCCTTCCATGTTCCTTTATGGAACAGGAGAATCAACTTTACAAGATGTTTCCTTCCATGTTCCCTTTTGGAACAGGTCAGGATGGGCCTTCGCTAGCTCTACCCTGGATATCGCTGGATCTGTTACAGTTGGATTAACATTAAGATAGCAACCAACCTTGTAACCATGGAATTCTTGTATTCAGTAACCAAACTCTATTCTTAAAGTTGACATAGATTTATGGTATATTCTTATAAGGCAGGTAACTGTAACCGAGCCTAATTCTTAAGGTGGACAGAGATTTACGATATATTCTTTTAAAGTTGGTACCTTAGAAAATAACTGGTAAACATAGCATCTTTTAGATAGGAAGTTTGTGTCAGAATAGGTGTGGAATATGCTAATGGTTGTCAGGGGTTGTAATGAATATGTATGTGACTAACTTGTATAATAAGGTGTAGTCTGAATCACCTGTTCGAAGCCAGCTTTGGGTGCAAACCCCTGGTTTCCCAGCGCTGAAATAAAGCACCGCATATAACTACGTCCGTGGTTATGTGTCCTGATTGGTAACAACTGCGCAGCTGCAACCAGGAGGAGCCGGAGGTGGAGACTATGGAAATGGTCTCCCGGAAGTAATTGTAATAAGAACCGCCTTCTCGTAGAAAGGTTATGAATATGTATAGGCGTTCCTAAAACTTTAATGAATATGTAACACTTTACTGCATTTAACCAAGTTCACAGCTACTGTAATTTTACACACGTATTAGGTGAAATGATTCCCTGCGTGTCCGGCGTCGTAAATAAATACATACCTTCCTTATTTACCTCAAGGGCTGTAAGGTCATTCTGTGCCTCAAAGTGAGTACAATATTGTTTCAAACTTTCTTTTATCAGGATTCCCCACTAAGTTACTCTAATGTGTAAGGATGCATCCTAAGGAGAGCAAGATGGTACTTCAGTATTCTAATGGAACAGGTTCCCATTTTTTTGTTATGTCCCTGATTTTGGAGGGTGAAAAACATATCTGCATATACTTTCTTACACCGCGCACACTGTAATTTAACTCATGCCACGTGACTTAAATCAAGGTGTTTTAAGCTCATCTTCTGCTTTATACAGATCACAGGCTAAAGCATACCACCATAAACAGTAATTACTGTAATTAGCACACACTCAGACAGTTCACAGAGACACGGCTGGTTGGTTTTATGATTTACGAGTTACTTAATGATTTGGAATGGAATGCATGGTATGTCAGGCACTTACAAAAATACCACGCAGTTGTAGACCAATTATTCCTTTTTCACTGACTTTTACCTTTTCCAGCAGCTGCAAAAGAGAGATTTCTGCATTACCCTTCACTCTTGCTAAGATTAGTCATTACCAAAAGTCCATCCTGGCCATCGAAATTGAGACACAGAAATCTCAGAGTTGCTCGATCTGCTCTCAAGATTGCTAGCTGCTGCCCACAAAGAGACTGCAGAAACTCGTGAGACATCTCTCCACGGCTTACTGGCTCCCCGCCAAATGCAATTAAATGGAAGTTTATTACAACATACTTTATCCGTTGTTTTTGTTGGAGGTCTTTTGTCTGCTCCTGCAATGAACAAAGCAAATGGAGATCTTTCCGAAAAAAAAAACAACTTTGGGGCACGCCAAAGCTGGCCGTTCTCACCTATTCACATAGCCAACCAGAACACCCTCCTGCCTGGTTCACCAAAATGAGGTTCGGAAATGACTTTACAATCCTTGAGATTGTAAGGAAGGTATGTATTTACTTATTTACAGTGCCGGACACACGGGGAATCATTTCACCTAATATGTGTGTAAATTTGAAGTAGTTGTGAGCTTGGTTAAATGCAGTAAAGTGTTACATATTCATGAAAGTTTTAGGAACAACACCTATACATATTCATAACCCATCCCTGAGAAGGCTGTTAGCTCTTTAAGTCTTTAAGTGTTAGTTCTTTAAGTCTTAATTAGATAACTGTTAATTCCCTGTAACACGGTTGGACTCTATAGTTCACTGCCAAGTGCTGTCGGGATTTGTTGGGCCCTGTCGAGTTCTGTCAGGTGCTGTTAGGCCCTGTGAGACTCTGTCATGCTGTGTCATGCTTTCTCAGGTACTGCTGGGCTCTGTCAAGCTTAGTCGAAGTCTGTCAGGCTCTGTCATAACCTGGCAGGCTCTCTCAGTTTCTGGTAGGCTCTGTTAGGCCCTGTTGTGCTCTGTCAGGCTTTATCAGGCTCTTTCAGGCCCTGTCATGCTATTTCGGGCTCTGTTGTGCTTTATCTGGCTCTGTTGGTCCTTCTCAAGCTTTGTCGAGCACTATCAGGCTTAGTTGGACTCTGTCAATTTCTTTCAGATTCTGTTGGGCTCTTTCAAGCTCGCTCTGGCCCTGTCAGGCTCTGTCGAGATTTGTAAGGCTCTGTCAAGCTGTATCAGGCCTTATCAGGCTCTGTAATGCTTTGTTGAGCTCTTTTAGTCTCTGTCACACATTGTCAGCCTGTCAGGTCCTGCCGGGCTCTATCGTTCACCATCAGGGTCTGTTAGGATTTGGCAAACCCTCTTGAACTGTGTTGGGCTCTGGAAGGCCCTGTCGTGCTCTGTCAAGGCCTGGTGGTCTCTGTCAAGCTTTGTCGACCTCTTTCGGGCTTTGTCAGATATTGTTGGGCTCTATCAGGTTCGCTCAGGCTATACTGGGCTTTCTGGGGTTCGATCAGGCTCTGTCAGGCCATGTCAGGATTTGCAGGGCTCTGTTGAGTTTTCTCGGACTCTTTCAGGCCCTGTCAGTCTCTGTGTGGCTTTGCTGAAGTCTGTCGGTCTGTCACAAGCTCTGTCAGGCGCTGTCGGTCTCTGTCGAGCTTTTTTAAGCTCTTTCTGTCCTACCAGGCTATTTCAGGTTCTGTAAAGCCTTGTCAGGCCTTGTCAGGCTCTGTCAGTCTTTGTCAGGCTTTTTCATGCTTTTTTTCCCTTATTCAGGCTTTGTCTGGATGTGTCAGGTTTTGTCAAGGTCCATTGAGTATTTTCGATGTCTTTCAGGCTACATTGGGTACTGTTGGTCTCTTTCAAGCTTTTTCAAGCTCTGTAGGGCTCTGTAATGCTTTGTTGAGCTCTTTCAGGCTCTATCGCGCTTTGTCCACCTCTGTCAGGCACTGCTGGACTCTATAGTTTGCTGTCAGGTGCTGTGGGGATTTGTTGGGCCCTGTCGAGTTCTGTTGGGCTATGTCAGGCCATGTTCGGCTCTGTCAGGCTTTGTCGGGCCCTGTGAGACTGTGGCAGGCTCTGTCAGGCTTTCTCAGGTTCTGTCAGTTTCTGTTGGGCTCTGTCAAGCTTTGTTAAGTCTGTGAGGCTCTGTCATGCCCTGGCGGACTCTGTCAAGCTTTGTTGAGCTCTTTTGGGCTCTGTTGAGTTCTTTCAAAATCTGTCAGGCCCTGTCAGGCTCTGTCAAGGTGTGTCAGGCCCTGTTGTGCTCTGTAATATTTTGTTGAGCTCTTTCAGTTTCTGTCATGCTTTGTCAGACTTGTCAGGCCCTGCTATAATTGAGAGTTCACTGTCAGGTGCCATCAGGATTTGTCGGGCCCCGTCGAGCTTTGTCGGGCACCGTCAGGCTTACTTGGGCTCTGTCAATTCCTGTTATGTTCTGACGGGTTCTTTCAAGCTCTGTCAGGCCCTGTCGTGCTCTGTCAGGCCCTGGTGGGCTCTGTCAAGGTTTTTCAAGCTCTGTTGCGCTCTATCGGGTTCTTCCAGGATCTGTCAGGCCCTGTCGGGCTCAGTCAGGATCTGTCATGCTGTGGCGATCTCTCTCAGTTTCTGATAGGCTCTGTCAGGACCTGTTGTGCTCTGTCAGGTCCTAGTGTGCTCTTTCAGGCCCTGTCATGCTCTTTCGGGCTCTGTCAGGCTTTATCTGGCTTTGTGGGGCCTTGTCGAGCTTTGTTGGGCTCTCTTGGGCTTAGTTGGACTCTGTGCATTCCTGTCAGGCTGTTTGGATCTTTCAAGCTCTGCCTGGCCCTGTCAGGCTCTGTCAATCTGTATCAGGCCCTGTCAGGCTCTGTAATGCTTTGCTGAGCTCTTTTAGTCTCTGTTGCACTTCGTCAGCCTCTGTCAGGTCCTCCCGGGCTCTATCATTTGCTATCAGGTGCTGTCAGGATTTGTTGAACCCTGTTGGGCTCTGTCGTACTCTGTGAGGCCCTGTCAGGTTCTGTCAGGATCTGTCGGGATCTGCTGGGCTTTCTCAGGCTTTGTCAGGCTCTGTCGTGATCTCTCAGATCATATCAGTCTATGTCGGGCTATTTTCGGGTATGTAGGGCACTGTTAATCTGTGTCATACCCTGTCAGGGTTTGTCGGGCCTTGTCAAACTCTTTCCAGGTCTTTTAGGCCGTGACGGGCTCTATGAATCTATGTCGAGTTTTCTAGGACATTTTTGGGCTGCGATGGGCTCTATCAAGCTTTGTTGGCTTCTGTCTGACTCTGTGAGGCCTGCTCAGGCTCTGTCCAGTTTTGTTGGGCTCTGTCAGACCCTATCAAGCGTTTTTGGGCAGTGTTGGGCTTTGCTGTGCTTTTTTGATCCCTGTCGGGCTTTGTCAGTCTCCGTCGCGATCTATCAGGCTCTGCTGGGATTTGTCAGGATTTGTAGGGCTCTGTCGGGTTCTGTCAGGCTCTGTTGACCTTTCTCAGGCTCTGTCGGGCTCTGTAGGGCTCTGTTGATCCCTGTCAGGTTTTGTAAGGCTCTCTCTAGGCTTTGTTAGTCTCTGTTTGGCTTTGTCGAGATCTGTCTATCTCTCTCAGGCTCTGCCAGGCTCTGTGTAGTCTGTCAAGCTTCTTTTGGGATCTTTCTTCCCTACAAGGCTCTGTCAGGCTCTGTCAGGCTTTATCAGGTTTGTCGGGCTTTGTTGGGACCTATTAGGCTCTCTCAGGCCTTGTCAGGATTTGTAGGGCTCTGTTGGGTTTTGCCAGGCTCTGTTGGGTATTGTCAAGCTCTGTCAGACTCTATCGGGCACTGTTGCACTCTTTAAAGCTTTGTTGGACCCTGTCAGGCTTTGTCGAGATCTCAAAGGCTCTGTCAAGCTGTGTCAGGTCCTCTCAGCCTCTATAATGCTTTGTTGAGCTCTTTCAGGTTCTGTCGCTCTTTGTCAATCTCTGTAATGTCCTGCCGGGCTCTATCATTTGCTATCAGGTGCTGGTAGGATTTGTCAAACCCTACTGAGGTGCTGGCAGGATTTGTCGAACCCTATTGAGCTGTGTTGGGCTCTGGTGGGCCCTGTCATGCTCTGTCAGGCCCTGATGGGCTCTGTCAAGTTTTGTCGTGCTCTATCAGGTTCTTGCAGGCTCTGTCAGTTCTTGGCGGGCTCTGTTGTTTTCTGTCGTGCTCTGTCAGGTCCTGTCAGGCTCTCTCAGGCTTTGTTGGGCCCTGGCATTCTCTGTCAGGCCCTGTGGAGTTCTGTCGGGCTCTGTCAGGCCAGGTTGGTCTCTGTCGGGCTTTGTCGGGCCCTGTGAGACTGTGTCGGGCTCTGTCAGGCTTTCTCAGGTTCTCTCAGTCTCTGTCATGCCGTGGTGGGCTCTGTCTAGCTTTGTCAAGCTCTGTTGGCCTCTCTTGGGTTTTGTCAGAGCACGACAGAGCCCAATAAAACATGACAGATACTGACAGAACATGACAGGGTCTGACAGAGCACAACAGTCTCACAGGGCCCGACAAAACCCGACAGAGCCCAACAGAACTCGAAAGGGCCCAACAAATCCAAACAGCACCTGACACCTAACTGTAGAGTGAAAGAGCCAAAAAGCACCCAGTGGAACCTGACAGAGCTTGACAATACCCAACAGAGCCTGACAAAACATGACAGAGCCCTACAAACCCAGACATGGCCTGAAAGAGCCTGATAGACCCCCAGAAATCCTGAAAGAGCCTCACAAAGCCTGAATAAGGGCAAGAATGCCCAAAAAAGCCTAACAAAGCCTAATATGTCCTGACGGAGCCCGATAAAGCCTGAAAAAGCCCAACAGATCTCGACAGATCCTGTCAGAAACCGACAAGGACTCAAAGAGCACGACAGGTCCCAACAAAGCCCAACAGAGCTTAACAAGGCCTGACAATTCCCAATAGAACCCCACAGAGCCCGCCAGGAACTGACAGAGTGTACAAGAGCCACATAGAGCCCGACAAAACCCGAGAGAGCCCAACAGAGCTCGACAAAGCTTGACAGAGCCCACCAGGGCCTGACAGAGCCCGACAGGGCCAGACAGAGGTTGAAAGAGCCCAACATAACCTTGCAGAAATTGACAGTGCCCGACAAAGCTCGAAAAGGCCCAACAGATCCAGATGAAGTGTGACAGTGCTCAAAACAGTATGACAGGGTCTGAAAAAGCCTGATAGGGTCTGACAGAGCCCGTCATGGCCTAAAAGACCTGGACAGAGCTTGAAAATGCATGATAGAGCCCGACAGGGCATGACACAGTTTGACAGTGCCCTACATGCCCCAAAAAAGACCAACAAAGCCTGATATGGCATAACAGAGCACAACAAAACCTGAGAAAGCCCAACAGATCCCGACAGAGTCTGACAGAACCCGACAGGGCCTGACAGAGCATGACAGGGCCCAAGAAATCTCGACAGATGCTGACAGAACCTGAGAGCGCATTACAGAGCACAACAGGGCCCAACAAAGCCCGACAGAGCCCTACAGGGTCTGGCAGATTTAGACAGAACCTGATAGAGCCCGCCAGGGACTGAAAGAGCCTGCAAGACCCTGATAGAGCCTGACGAAAGCCAAGAGACCCCAACAGAGCTCGACAAAGCTATGAGGACTGGGTTAAGGAACAATTAGGCAATCTGAACATCCACAAATGCATGGGCCCAGATGGGATGCACCCACAGGAGCTGAGGGAGCTGACTGACGTCGTTGCTGGACCACTCTCCATCATCTTTACCAAGTCTTGGGAGATGGGAGAGGTGCCTGAGGACTGGAGAAAAGCTAATGTCACTCCAGTCTTCAAAAAGGGCAAGAAGGAAGACCCGGATAATTATAGACTGGTCAGCCTCACCTCCATCCCTGGGAAAATAATGGAATGACTTATTCTTGGTGCCATCTCAAGGCATGTCAAGGATAAGAGGGTTATTAGGGGCAGTCAACATGGCTTCACCAAGGGGAAGTCGTGCTTGACCAACCTCATAGCCTTTTATGAAGATATAACGAGGTGGATAGATGATGGCAGGGCGGTGGATGTGGTCTACCTTGACTTCAGTAAAGCATTTGACACAGTCTCCCACAGCATTCTCATAGCTAAACTGAGGAAGTGTGGTCTGGACAATCGGGTAGTGAGGTGGACTGCGAACTGGATGAAGGGAAGAAGCCAGAGAGTCGTGGTCAATGGAGCAGAGTCCGGTTGGAGGTCTGTATCTAGTGGAGTGCCTCAAGGGTCTGTACTGGGGCCAGTACTGTTCAATATATTCATCAATGACTTGGATGAGGGACTAGAGTGTACTATCAGCAAGTTTGCTGATGACACCAAGCTGGGAGGAGTGGCTGACACACCAGAAGGCTGTGCTGCCATCCAGCATGACCTGGACAGGCTAGAGAGCTGGGAGGGGAAAAAATTAATGAAATATAACAAGGGCAAGTGTAGAGTCTTGCATCTTAGTAGGAACAACCCGAGGTTCCAGTATAAGTTGGGGAATGATCTATTAGAGAGCAGCGCAGGGGAAAGGGACCTGGAGTTCCTGGTGGACAGCAGGATGACCATGAGCCAGCACTGTGCCCTTGTGGCCAAGAAGGCCAATGGCATCCTGGGGTGCATTAGAAAGGGGGTAGTTAGTAGGTCAAGAGAGGTTCTCCTTCCCCTCTACTCTGCCCTGGTGAGACCACATATGGAATATTGTGTCCAGTTCTGGGCCTCTCAGTTCAAGAAGGACAGAGAACTGCTGGAAAGAGTCCAGCATAGGGCAACCAAGATGATTAAGGGAGTGGAGCACCTCCCTTATGAGGAAAGACTGTGGGAGCTGGGTCTCCTTAGTTTGGAGAAGAGGAGACTGAGGGGTGACCTTATTAATGTTTACAAATATACAAAGGGTGAGTGTCACGAGGATGGAGTCAGGCTCTTCTCGGTGACAAACAATGGTAGGACAAGAGGTAATGGTTTTAAGTTGGAACGTAAGAGGTTCCACTTAAACTTGAGAAGAAACTTCTCAGTGAGGGTAACAGAGCACTGGAACAAGCTGCCCAGGGGGTTGTGGAGTCTCCTACTCTGGAGACATTCAAAACCCGCTTGGACATGTTCCTGTGTAGCCTCATTTAGGTGTTCCTGCTCCAGCAGGGGGATTGGACTAGATGATCTTTAGAGGTCCCTTCCAGTCCCTAGCATTCTATGATTCTATGAAAGCTAAACAGAGCCCACCAGGGCTGACAGAGCCCAACACAGCTCAACAGGGTTCGATAAATCCTGACAGCACCTGATAGCGAACAATAAAGCCCAGCAGGACCTGAGAGCAGATGACAAAGTGCAACAGAGACTAAAAGAGCTAAACAAAGAATGACAGAGCCTGACAGGGCCTGACACATCTTGATGGAGCCTTAGAGATCTCAACAAAGTTTGTCAGAGTCTGACAGCACTTGAAAGAGTCCAACAGAACCTGACAGGAATTGACAGAGCCAACGAAGCCCGACAGCGCTTGACAAATGTTGACAAGGACCAACAGAGTCAGATAACGCGTACAGGACCTGCAAGAGCATGACAGGGCCTGACAGAGCCCAAGAGGGCCTGACAGAGCCCAATAGAACTCGACAGGTCCCGACAAATCCCAACACCACCTGACAGCGTACTATAGAGTCCAGCAGGGCCTTACAGAGGCCGACAAACTGCGTAAGAGCCTGAAAGAGCTCAACAAAACATTACAGTGCACAACAGGGCTTGACACAGCTTGACAGAGCCTTACAGATCCTGAGAGAACCTGACAGAGCCCGACAGGGCCCAACGAAGCTTGAAAGAGCCCAAAAGCACCCAATGGAGCCTGACAGAGCTCGAGAATACCCCAACAGGGATCAAAAAATCCTGACAAAGCCCGACAGAATGCAACAGAGTCTGACAAGGCCTTACAGAGCATGACAGGGCTTTACAGAACCTGAAAAAGTCTGGTAGGTCAGAAAGAGCCCAAAAAAGCTCAACAGAGCCTGAGAGAGATGGACAGATCTCGACAAAACCACACAGAGACTGACAGGGCATGAAAAAGCTTGACAAAACCTGACAGGGATTTACAGAGCCTTACAGAGACCGACAGAGCCTGGCAAAGACCAACAGAGCTTGACAGATTGTGACAGAGACCTACAGAGCCCAAAAGGAGCTTACAGAGCCCCACAGGTCCTGACAGAAGCCATCAAAACCTGATAGAATCAAAGAAAGCCCGACAGCAATTCAAAAAAGCCCAACAAAGCCCAACACTGCCTAACAATGCCTGACAGGGCCTGGCAGAGCCCAACAAAACCCGACAGAGCATGAACAGGCCCCACAGAATCAGACAGAGGACGACTAAGCCCGATAGAGCACATCACAGCCCGAAAATGCCACAGAGAACCCGACATAGATAGATAGATAGAGCCCGTCATGGCCTGAAAGACTTGTACAGAGGATTTGTAGGGCTCTGTTAAGTTTTATTGGGCTCTCTTAAGTATTGTAGACCTCTGTCAGATGCCATTGGTGCTTTTGGGCTCTTTCAAGCTTTGTCGGGGCCTGTCGGGCTTTGTAAGGTTCTGTCGGGATCTGTAAGGCTCTGTCAAGATGTGTCAGGCCCTGTCAAGCTCTGTAATGCTTTGTTGAGCTCTTTTAGTCTCTGTTGCGCTTTGTCAGCCTCTGTCAGGCCCTGTTGTGCTCTGTCAGGCTTTGCTGGGTGCTGTAAGATTGTTTTGGGCTCTGTCAGGCGTTCTCAGGTTCTGTTGAGCTCTGTCAAGCTTTGTGACTTACTGAGCCATCTGGATCCTCACGAGTCTATGGGACCAGACGGGACCCATCCTAGGATGATGAGGGAGCTAACAGAAGAGCTCGCCAAGCCGCTCTCCATCATCTTCCAACAGTCCTGGCTCACTGAGGAGGTCCCATACAATTGGAAATTGGCGAATGTTACCCCAATCCACAAAAAGGGCTGCAAAGTTGACCCTGGCAACTACAGGCCTGTCAGCCTGACCTCGGTGCCTGGCAGGGTTATGGAGCAGATCATCCTGAATGCAATCACACAGCACCTTCAGGATGGACAAGGGATCAGACCCAGCCAGCACGGGTTTAGGAGGGGCATGTCCTGTCTGACCAACCTGATCTCCTTTTACGATCAGGTGACCCCCTGGTGGATGAGGGGAAAGCTGTAGATCTGGTCTATCTAGACTTCAACAAAGTCTTTGACACTGTCTCCCATAATATACTCCTGCAAAAGCTGGTAGCCCATGGCTTGGACAAGTGCACTCTCTGCTGGGTTAAGAACTGGCTGGAGGGCTGGGCCCAGACAGTGCTGGTGAATGGGGCTGCATCTAGCTGGCGGCCAGTCACTAGTGGTGTTCCCCAGGGGTCAGTGTTGGGTCCAGTCCTGTTTAACAGCTTTATTGATGATTTAGATGAAGGGATTGAGACCATCATCAGCAAATTTGCTGATGACACCAAGTTGGGAGGGAATGTCGACCTGCTGGAAGGGATCTGGATAGACTGGAAAAATGGACCGATTCCAATGGGATGAAATTCAACGAGGCCAAGTGCCGGGTCCTGCACTTTGGCCACAACAACCCCCTGCAGCGCTACAGACTGAGCACAGAGTGGCTGGAGAGCAGTCAGGCAGAAAGGGACCTGGGGGTACTAATTGACAGGAAGCTCAACATGAACCAACAGTGTGCCCAGGTGGCCAAGAAGGCCAATGATATCCTGTCCTGTATCAAAAAGAGCATGGTCAGCAGGACAAGGGAAGTGATCCTTCCCCTGTACTCTGCATTGGTGAGGCCACACCTGGAGTATTGTGTTCAGTTCTGGGCCCCTCAGTTCAGGAAAGACATTGAAGTGCTGGAGCGGGTCCAGAGAAGAGCAACAAGACTGGGGAGGGACTTGAACACAAGACCTATGGGGAGAGGCTGAGGGAGCTAGGGTTGTTTAGTCTGGAGAAGAGGAGGCTTAGAGGTGACCTCATCAGTCTCTATAACTACCTGAAGGGAAGTTATAGCCAGGTGGGGATTGGTCTCTTCTCCCAGGCAGTTAGCAATAGGACAAGGGGGCATGGGCTTAAACTCTGTCAGGGGAAATTTAGGCTGGATATTAGAAAGAAATTCTTTCCAGAGAGAGTGGTCAGGCATTGCAATGGCCTACCCAGAGAGATGGTGGACTCACCATCTCTGGAGGTTTTTAAACTGAGATTGGACATGGCACTTAGTGCCATAATCTAGTAAATGGACCGGAGTTGGACCAAGGGTTGGACTTGATGATCTCTGAGGTCTTTTCCAACCCAGTCAATTCTTTGATTCTGTGTATTAATCTGTTGGGCTCTATCATGCCCTGGTAGACTCTCTCAGTTTCAGGTAGGCCCAAAGGATCCTGACAGAACCTGACAGGGCCTGACAGAGCACAATAGGGGCTGAGAGAGCTGGACACAGCCTGACAGAGCCCACCAGAGATCGACAAAGCTTGACAGAGCCCACCAGGGCCTGACAGAGACTGACACAGCTCAACAGGGTTCGACAAATCCTGACAGCACTTGATAGCAAACGATAGAGCCCAACAGGGCCTGACAGAGGTTGACAAAGCGTGACAGAGCCTGAAAGAGCTCAGCAACACATTACAGAGCATGACAGGGCCTGACACAGCTTGAGAGAGCCTTACAGATCCTGACAGAAGCTGACAGAGACTGATAGAGTCCAACAAAGCTTGAAAGAGCCCAAAAGCACCCAAGGGAGCCTGACAGAGCTCAAAAATACCCAACGGAGCCGGACAAAACCTAACAAAGCACTACAAATCTTGACATGGCCTGACAGAGCCTGATAGACCCTGAGAAAACCCGACAGAGCACCACAAAGCCTGACTAAGGGCAAGAAAGCCTGACAAAGTCTGACAGAACTCAGTGGAGCCTGACAGAGATTGACAGAGCCCGAGAGAGACCGACAGATCTCAACAAAGCCACAGAGAGACCAACACGGCCTGAAAGAGCCTGGCAAAACCTGGCAGGGATTGACAGAGCCCTACAGAGTCTGACAGCCTGAGAAAGGCCAACAGAGCCTGACAGAACCCGACAGAGCCCTACAAAATCCTGACATTGCCTGACAGAGACTGATTGAACCCAAGAAAGCCCAGCAGAGCCTGACGGAGCCCGACAAAACCTGACAGAGCCCAACAGAGCTCAACAAAGCATGACAGAGCCCACCAGGCCTTGACAGAGTACGACAAGGCCTGTCAGATCCCAACACAGCTCAACGGGGTTTGACAAATCCTGACAGTGCCTGACAGTGAATGATAGAGCTCAGCAGGACCTGACAGAGGCTGAAAAACTGCAACAGAGACTAAAAGAGCTCAAGAAAGCATTGCAGAGCCTGACAGGGCCTGACACGGCTTGACAGAGCCTTACAGAACCCAACAGAGCCCAATAGGGCCAGACAGAACTTGAAAGTTCCCAACAGAACCTGACAGCAACTGACAGAGCCCAACGAAGCCTGACAGTGCCCGATAAAGCTGCAAAGACCCAACGGAGCTAGATAAAGTATGACAAAACCTGAAAGAGCATGACAGGGTCTGAAAGAGCCTACCAGAAACAAAGATAGCCCGCAGGGGTATGACACAACCTGACAGACTTTGACAAAGCTTGACAGAGCCAAACAGAACCTGAGAAAGCCTGACGGAGCCAGACACAGTCTCATGCAGCTCAACAGAGCCCAACAGAACCTGACTGTGCTGGACGGAACTCGACGGGGTCTGACAACTCCTGACAGCACTTGACAATGAACTATAGACTCCAGCAGGGCCTGACAAACCTGAGAAAGGACAATAGAGCCTGAAAAAGCTCAACCAAAAATTACAGAGCATGACACGGTCTGTCACAGTTTGACAAAGCCTTACAGATCCTGACAGAACCCAACAGGGTCTGACAGAGTATGACAGGGCCCAAAAAAGCCCCACAGAGCCCGACAGGGCATGACAGATTTTGACAGATCTCGACAGAGCCCAACAGATGATCGACAAAGCTTTACAGAACCTGCCAGGGAATGACAGAGCCTGACAGATTCGTCAAAGCTTGACAGAGACCAACAGAACCGGAGAAAGCCTGACAGAGCCTGACACAGTCTCACAGGGCCTGACAAAGCCCAACAGAGACCAACAGGGCCTGATAGAGCCCGACAGAACTCCACAGGGCCAGACAAATCTTGACAGTACCTTACAACGAACTATAGAGTACAGTAGGGCCTGACAAAGCCCAACAGAGACCAACAGGGCCTGATAGAGCCCGACAGAACTCCACAGGGCCAGACAAATCTTGACAGTACCTTACAACGAACTATAGAGTACAGTAGGGCCTGACAAAGCCCAACAGAGACCAACAGGGCCTGATAGAGCCCGACAGAACTCCACAGGGCCAGACAAATCTTGACAGTACCTTACAACGAACTATAGAGTACAGTAGGGCCTGACAAAGCCCAACAGAGACCAACAGGGCCTGATAGAGCCCGACAGAACTCCACAGGGCCAGACAAATCTTGACAGTACCTTACAACGAACTATAGAGTCCAGTAGGGCCTGACAGAGGCCGACAAAACGTGACAGAGCCTGAAGGAGCTCAACAAAGCACTGCAGAGCATGACAGGGCCTGACACAGCTTGACAGAGCCTTACAGATATGGACAGAACGTGACACAGCACGAGCAGGCCCAACAGAGTCAAACTTTGTTAGGCCCTGGCATACTCTATCAGTCCCTGGTGTGTTCTGTCAAGTTCTGTCATGCTCTGTCAGGTCCTGTCGGGCTCTCTCAGGCTTTGTTGGGCCCTGGCATGCTCTGTCAGGCCCTGTTGGGTTCTCTCCAGGATCTATCAGGTCGTGTTCATTTTCTCAGGATTTGTCGGGCACTGTCATGATCTGTCGGGCCATATCAGGCTTTGTCAGGCTTTTTTGGGGTGTGTAGGACACTGCCAATCTGTGTCATGATTTGTCAGGCTCTGTCCAGCTCCTTTGGGCTCTTTCTGCCCTACCAGGCTTCTTCAGGCTCTGTAAAGCCCTGTCAGGCTTTGTCAGACCTTTTTCAGGCTTTCTTGCCATTATTCAGGCCCTGTCGTGCTCTGTAATTTTTTGTTGAACTCTTTCAGGCTCCGTCATGCTTTGTCAGCCTCATCAGGCCCTTCTAGAATCTATAGTTTGCTGTCAGATGCTGTGGGGATTTGTCGAGACCTGTCAAGTTCTGTTGGGCTGTGTCAGGCCCTGTTTGACTCTGTCGGGCTTTGTTGGGCCCTGTGAGACTGCGTCGGGTTCTTTCAGGCTGTCTCAGGTTCTGTTGGGTTCTGTCAAGCTTTGTCGAAGTCTGTCAAGCTCTGTCAGGCTCTGTCATGCCCTGGTGGCCTCACTCAGTTTCTTTTAGTTTCTGTCAGGCCCTATCAGGCTCTTTCAGGCCCTGTCATGCTCTTTTGGGCTCTGTAAATTCCTGTCAGGTTCTGTTGGGTTCTTTCAAGCTCTGTCTGGCCCTGTCGGGCTCTGTCAAGATCTGTATAGGTCTGTCAAGCTGTGTCAGGTTTTGTCAGGCTTTTTCAGGCTTTTTCTGGCCCTGTCGGTCTCTGTGTGGCTTTGTTGAGATCTGTCGGTCTGTCTCGGGCTCTGTCAGGTGCTGTCAGTCTCTGTCAAGCTCCTTTGGGTTCTTTATGCCTTACCAGGTTCTGTCAGGCTCTGTCAGGCTTTCTTGCCCTTATTGAGGATTTGTCAGGCTCTGTCGGGTTTTGTCGGGCTCTGTTGGGTATCGTCAAGCTCTTTCAGGCTCCATTGGGTGCTGTTGGGCTCTTTCAAGCTTTGTTGGGCTCTCTCGGTCTCTGTCAAGTTCTATCAGGATCTGTAAGGCTCTCTCAAGCTGTGTCAGCTTCTGTTCTGCTCTGTAAAGCTTTTTTGAGCTCCTTCAGGCTCTCTCGCACTTTGTCCGCCTCTGTCAGGCCCTGCTGGACTCTATAGTTTGCTGATATGTGCTCTCAGGATTTGTCGGGTGCGAGGGCGAAAAATCATGGACTCCCCACAATCCAATATGAATTCAAGCAAAGCCATTTATTACAGAGACAAGCCTCCTTATATATGCAGTTATTTCTTGATCACACATTCACGTTCCAAACACGCATTGGCTGATCGGATATTGTCCATGTTCAGGTCTTGTTATTATAGAATTACCTCACTCTCATAACAGGTGTTGTTTTTCAGCCTTCGCGCCAGCCTTGGAGTTGCTTTGTCTAGTTCAGAAATAAATCTCTATCTAACAGAAACCCATCCACAAAACAACCTTAAGAAAATCCCTTAAATCTCTCACAGTCGGGCCCTGTTGAGTTCTGTCGGCTTCTGTCAGAACCTGTGAGACTGTGTCGGGCTCACTCAAAGTTTCTCAGATTCTGCTGGGTTCTGTCAAGCTTTGTCAAAGTCTGTTGGGCTCTGTCATGGCCTGTCTGGCTCTGTCGAGATCTGCAAGGCACTGTAAAGCTGTGTCAGGCTCTGTAATGCTTTGTTGAGCTCTTTTAGTCTCTGTCGCATTTTGTTAGCCTCTATCAGGTCCTGCTGGGCTCTATCATTTGCTATCAGGTGCTGTCAGGATTTGTCAAAACCTGATCAGCTCTGGTGGGCCCTGATGTTCTCTGTCAGGCCCTGGTGGGCTCTGTCAAGCTTTGTCGACCTCTGTTGGTCTCTGTCAAGTTTTGTCAGTCTCTGTCAGTCTTTATCAGTCTCTGGCAGACTCTGTCGGGTTCTGTCGCACTCTATCAGGCCCTGTCGAGTTCTGTTGGGCTCTTTTAGGCCCTGTTGGGATTTGTCAGGCTTTGTCAAGCCCTGTGAGACTGTGTCGGGATCTGTCAGGCTTTCTCAGGTTCTGTCAGGTTCTGGTGGGCTCTGTCAAGTTTGTCGAAGTCTGTCAGGCTCTGTCATGCCCTGGTGGGCTATGTCAAGCTTTTTCAGACTCTGTTGGGATCTTTCAGATTTTGTCAGGCTCTCTTGGGTTTTGTCAAGTTCTGTGTGGTTCTTATGCACTCTGTCAGTTCCTGGCGAGCTCTGTCAGTTTCTGTCAAGATTTCTCAGAATCTCTTGGGCTTTCTCAGGCTTTGCCAAGCTCTGTCAAGATCTGTCAGGCCATATCAGGCTTTGTCAGGCTTTTATGGGGCATGTAGGGCACTGTCAATCTGTATCATGCCCTGTCAGGCTCTGTCGGGCCTTGTCAAGCTCTGTTCATGTCTTTTAGGCCGTGACGGGCTCTGTCTATCTATGTCGGGCTCTCTAGCCCATTTTTGGGCTGTGATCATCTCTATTTGGCTTAGTCAGCTTCTGTCTGACTCTGTGGGGTCTGCTCGGGCTCTGTTGGGTTTCGTTGGGCTCCGTCAGGCCCTGTCAAACGTTGCTGGGCAATGTTGGGATTTATTGTTCTTTTTTGATTTCTGTCAGGCTTTGTCGGTCTCTGTTGGGCTTTGACGGCTTCTGTCAAAACCTGTGGGGCTCTGTAAGCTCATTTCGGACTCTGTAGGCCTTTGTCACAATCTGTCAGGCACTGCTGGGTTTGTCAGGCTCTGTCAGGCTCTGTAGGGCTCTGTCAATCCCTGTCAGGTTTTCTCAGGCCCTTTCAGGGCCTGTTGGGCTCTGTCCTTCTCTCTCGGGCTCTGTCAGACTCTGTCAAGCTTTTTGGGACTCTTTCTGCCCTACCAGGCTTTTTCAGGCTTTGTAAAGACCTGTCATGCTCTGTCAGGCCTTGTCAGGCTCTGTCAGGTTCTGTCGGGATCTGTAAGGCTCTGTCAAGCTGTGTCACAACCTGTCGGTTTCTGTGTGGCTTTGTCTACATCTGTAGGTCTCTTTTTGGCTTTGTTAGGCTGTGTTGTGCTCTGTCAAGCTCTTTTGAGATCTTTCTGCCTTACTAGGCTTTTTCAGCCTCTGTAAAACCCTGTCATGCTTTGTCAGGTTTGTCAGGCTCCTTCAGGCCCTGTCGGTCTCTGTGTGGCTTTGTCGAGATCTGTCGGTCTCTGTCAAGCTCCTTTAGGTTCAATAAAACTTGACAGCGCCTGATAGCAAATGATAGAGCCCGGTAAGACATAATAGAGGATGACAAAGTACGAGAGAGACTAAAAGAGCTCAACAAAACATTACAGAACCTGACAGGGCCTGACACAGCTTGACAGAGCCTTACAGATTCCGACAGAACCTTACAGAGGCCAACAGGGCCCAACAAAGCTTGAAAGAGTCCAAAAGCACCCAGTGGAGTCTGACAGAGCCTGACAATACCCAACAGAGCCTGATAAAACCCAACAGAGCCCTACAAATCCTCAAATGGCCTGACAGAACCTGATAGACCCTGACAGGGCCTGACAGAGTATGACAGACCCCAACAGAACAGAGCTTGACAAAACTTGACATAGCCCAACATGGCCTGACTGAACATGACAGCGCCTGCCAGAGCCCAACACAGCTCAACAGCATTCGACAAATCCTGACAGCGCCTGTCACGTTTTGTCGGCCTCTGTCAGGCCCTACTGAGGCGCGTAAATGACCTTACAACCCTTCAGATTGTTAAGAAGGTATGTATTTGCTTATTTATTTACAGCACCGGACACACGGGGAATCATTTCACCTAATACGTGTGTAAAATTACAGTAGCTGTGAGCTTGGTTAAATGCAGTAAAGTGTTACATATTCATGAAAGTTTTAGGAATGCCTATACATATTCATAACCTGTCCCCGAGAAGGCGGTTCTTATTACAGTGAGTTCTGGGACACCATTTCCATAGTCTTCACCTCCGGCTCCTCCTGGTTGCAGCTGCTCAGTGATCGTGAACCCGGGTCCTCTTCTCTGTAAACGGTCACCTTTGGTCCAGTGTGATGAGTTGGTTAGGTCTCAAACTGCTGAGTTGGTTAAAACTAGTGAACCTCCTGTCCTGTGCCCAAGTTTCTTGTTATCTAGTTCACCCAAGGATGCACCAAGGATGCACCCAAGGATTATTGTCTTTGCAAGGTGTCAGCGAACTCCTGTTTCTCATACAATAAGTTACACAGAGTTAAGCAAGGCTAAGCAATAGGGATGCGCATTAAAGGGTTAGCTTTCTAAGAGTTAGCCTTTAAAGTATAGTGTCAGCTCTTTAAGTGTTAATTAGTTAATTGTTAATTCCCTGTATCTTTTCCCCACTTTTCTAATAGGTTAGTAAATTATTTTACTAATGAGATGATTCTTTATCTATGTTTTCTCTGGCCACAGGTAAGAAGGCTACTTCTACCTGAGAAAACCCATCTCTATCCTTAAACAGATTTTTAATGTTAATGCCAAAGTCAGGCTCCCAGTGTTTGTCCGCTGCGCTGCTGAGCAATTTTGGGGCAGCTGACAACCATATGACTGGTGCTCCGGCAGCAACGACATCTTCTGGACTGCCATGGGAGCTTGCATTCTTTGGCGTGGTGACCCCGCTGACTGCAACTGTAGCATTTGTCTTCTCTTTTGGCTTTTGTTTTGTTGAGGTAGTAAGTGTCACCCGGGTCGGTCACCCAGAAGGACCAAAAGGACCAAAACATGTCAAGGTGGACATAACCTAATTTTTTGATAGAATTTCATAAAGGTTTTGTTTAATTACTACCAACTTAAAACTCCATTCTGCAGAAGTGGACAATGTGATATATATAGTCAGATTGGTTTGATTCTAAAGAACCAATTTAAAGCGTCCCCCTACAGTTTTATTCAGATCTTGCCCATGTCAATTTTCATCCCACCTGTGTGCTAAGGTTATGATTATAAGTGTCACGGTTTAAGGTAAGGTGGCAATAAACCGTGACAGACGCTCCCTGTTAGCCACTTTACCTCCCACCACCCCTTCCTTTAGATTGGAAAGATGATAAGAAAGATAAGGGGAAAGGAAGAGACACTTAGACTTCAGGTTGGAGAGTTTTAAAGGGTTTACTAATGCTACTAATAAATACAGAATATACATACAAAATATACAAAACCAATCTCAAGTTGGTGTCACTCCAGCAGCAGGAGGTGGATGTGCGGAGCTGGCGGATCCAGGAGGTGCAGCTCAGGCCCCCGGAAGTCATGGACGGGACTTCACAGCAAACTCGAACCTGGTTGCAGGGATGCAGGGCCTGAGGCTTGTAGATCACAGGCAAACAGAGAGGGTCCTCTCTAGATGCTGGCCATGGTTGAAGAGAGCGTGACCCTCGTGATCACCCTCTTATATAGGGGGCATGACGATTATGGGATGGAATACTTCCGTTGATCCTCAGCTGGTCAGTTCTAGTCACCTGTTCCATCCACCCCTCCTCAAAAACGCCCCACTCACAACAGAACGTAGGAAAACTTACCAGCCCTTCTTAGCTACCATAGTAATAAATCTAAACACGAGCTTCTTCAGCATTCCGTTGGTCTCTTATGAGCACCAAGGAGAGCATCCTAGGAAAAATATGCAGGTTAAAACTCAGAAAAGTACAGCCCCCCTAGAAGAACTTAGCTGAAAAAAATCACTAAAAGAGAACCGGTCTTGTTTTTAACAAAACCAGGACAATAAGAAATACAATTTTCCAGGTTGCACCTGGATTACCCTACATGGTGCTTTGCAGGCTTTCTTCACTCTAGAATGATGAATCCAGGCATTCTGTTCTTTAATCTTGACAGCAGTGAAAGATGTCAGGAGGACATGAAATGGACCTTCCTACTGTGGTTCCAAAGTATTTTTTGTAAGAGACTTCACATACACATAATTGCCCAATTGGATGTCATATACTGGCCCATACAAATCTCTGCTCCAAGTTCCAAACACATTTCCAAATTTTGTTAAGTTTTTACCCAATGCTATCATATAAGAAGTCATAATTTTGTCCCCTACTTGTGCAGACATCCCCTTCTGTACATTATAGGGTCTCCCATACAGGATTTCAAAATGACTCAACCCTTGCTTTGCCCTTGGCCTTGTTTGTATACGCAAGAGGACCAAAGGCAAAGATTGAGGCCAAGCCAAATTCGCCTCCTGCCCCAGTTTTACAATTAGTTGTTTAATTACATGATTTTTTTTTTTTCCTACCTGGCCACTGGATTGAGGACGATAAGGGGTATGTAGTTGCCAGGCTATTCCCAAGTGCTGACTGATTTGCTCTACAACTTTTGAAATAAAATGTGACCCTTTATCAGAGGATATAACAGCTGGAACTCCAAACCTTGGTATTATTTATTGTACTAATGCTTTAGTTACCTCTTGAGTTTTTGCTGTTCTGGTAGGGAATGCTTCTGGCTAACCTGAAAAGTCATTTGTTAGTACCAACATATATCAGCACCCCCCTTTTCTTGGGAGTTTCAAAAAATCATTTTGCCAATGTTGCCCCGGTCCATTTCCTTTCCCAATTTGACCCATTTCTGTCTTGGATATATTCTTCGGATTAGCCTGGAGGCAAAGATTTCATTGCTGTGCTTCTGCTCCCCAATGTCTCTTTCTGTGTTCTTTTCTTACTAAAGGCCAAACTAAATAGGAGATAACAATAGCTGTTCCCTGTGGGGTGTGAGCCCACCCTTCCTAATTATATGATCCCTCTAGAACTATAATAAGTTTCCGGTCTTCCTTAGTATATTCTGGCTCACCTTCTAAAGAGACCTGGCCATCGGGGACTGGGGCACTTTCTACATTTACCTTTTGCTTGGGCACCAGTTTTGCCTCTCTCTCCACCAGATCATTTCCTTTTTCTAATTTCGAGCTCACTTTCTGGTGTGCCTTGATATGCATGATTGCCACCTTCTTAGGAAGTTGAGCTGCCAATATTTCTTCTGCATGTTTGATATGTTTGCCTTAAGAGTTCAAGAGTCCTTTTTCTTTCCAAATTGCTCCGCGCGCATGCACGACCCTGAAAGCATACTTAGAGTGCGTTTAAAAGTTCACAGTTTTACCCTGAGCTACTTCCAGAGCATGAAAAAGGGTGATTATTTCTGCCTTTTGTGCTGAAGTACTTCTAGACGGAGGTCCAGATTCCATCACTTCAAGGTTAGTAATTATAGCATAAGCAGAATGCCTTTCACCGTTCATGATATTGCTGCTTTCGTCCATAAAGCAGTTCTCAGTGTTCTCCATAGGACTGTCATTTAGATCTGGTCGGCTGGATTATGTTGCTTTGATGGTTTCCAGGCAATTATGATGAGCTGGTTTTCCAATATTACCACTGAGGAAAGAAACTGGGCTGACAATGTTAGCGACGATGATTTATCCTGATATTTGAGAAATTTTTGTGGGGAAGCCTATGTCCCCCTTTTTCTTGTAGAACTGTAGACACCGTGTGGGATACTAGCACAATCATTTTCTGACCCATGGAAAATTTTTGGGCCTCCTATATGTTAGGTACCACTGTTGCAACTGTTGCAACTGCCTGCAGGCATGCAGGCCACCCCGTTGCAGTTGAGCCTAGTTGTTTGGAGAAATAGGCCGCTGCTCATTGGTACGGGTCAAGATCCTGTGCCAGTACACCCAGGGCTATTCCCTGCTTCTCGTGAGAGAATAGAAAACATGCTTTACTCACATCTGGGAGTCCTAAAGCAGGCACTGTCATCAAAGCCTTACCAAGTTCTTCAAAGGCTTGTGTAGTTCCTTTATTCCCTTGCAGGTGTTTCTGATCTGTGGCCATTAGTGCATACAATGGCTTGAAAAGCAATCCATAATCATAAATCCACAACCGGCACCACCCTGTCATGCCCAAAAAGGTCCGTAATTCTTTTACAGTTTGATGCTTTGGAGTTTGGCATATAACCTCCTTTTGAGCCTGTCCCAGCGTCCTCTGTCCTGCACTAATTTCATATCTCAAATAAGTTACTTGTTGCTGTATCATCTGGGCTTTCTTTTGTGATACTCATTATCCTTGGAGCTCCCAAAAGTTCAGTAAACTTACAGTTCAGGTTATGCACGTCTTCTGTGTTGTGGTAGCGATCAAAATGTGATCCCCATATTGTAGCATCTGTCCTTCATCAGATGGGGCTTCCCAAGATTAAAGATCTTCAGCAAGCTGATTTCCAAATATTGTCGGGCTGTTCTTAAATCCTTGTAGCAACACCGTCCATGTGAGCTGCGTTTTACATAAATCTTGTCTGGCTGGCTTCACGGAGAGAGAGGCAAAAAGGCATCTTTTAAATCTAAAACAGTAAACCAAATCAAATTAGAGTTAATACAGTCAGAAAGGTGTATGGGTTTGCTACCACTGGGTAGAGATCCTTTTTCCTTCTGTTTATAACCAGATTTATATGAATTTCTTATTACCGGCCAAATTCCTTCCCTGTCCTCCCTTTTCTAAGGGTATTGTTTTATCCTTACCGGCTTTTCTCCTTCTTTGATTTTTACCTCGACGGGTACAGCATTTTTGCCTCTTCCATCTATATCAGTAGCCCATACCCCAGGATACGCTTGGTTCACAACTTCTTCATTAATCTTGCCTTCTGTAGGAACATTTGCTAAAAGCCAGCTCATTATTTTCATATATTACTGATCATTTACCTCCAGAGTAATTTCTCCTTTTTCAGATCTGATTACTGCATCCGTTTGTTCCAACAAATTTCTCCCGAGAAGTTTTGTGGGGAATTGGACAGATATTGAAATTTATCAATACCTATTTGTTTACCCAATTTGCGTTTCAAAGGTTCACAAAAATATGCCTTTTCACTTTGGCCAGTGACTCCCTTTACCCGCTATGTAATTGTTTCTTATTGGCAATCCAGCAAAAATTCAACTTGTTTCTGTTCATTGCAGGTTCCCACCAGTCTTTTTTCAAAACTTGCTACTGTCCGTTTTTCTCTCTGCCTACTTCTTCTGTACCTTCCCCAACATTCATTTTCCCAATAGACATTGATCTCTCTCTAAAGGCTTTCAAAGACTTCCAACCTCTTTAGTTCCCTACTTTCTTATACTTTCAACAATCTTCTTTTTCCCTGTTGCTGAATACTCTCCAAGCTTCATCTAACAGTATTTCCAAATTTCTACTTTCTGTTGCCCTCAGCTTCTATAACTTTTCTAGGGGAGCTTGCAATATTTTGGGTGTCAGGCTACACTGAGAGGTATACGGCTTGTCCTCCCCTCGCTCCTTCTAGCAGCGTTTTTTTTTCTGTTTTTTTTTTTTTTTTTCTTTCTTTCTTTCCTTCCTGCAGTTTAGACACAGACAAGGCCACGTGGATGGGGGAGGTTGAGTTTATCTCACAGCTTGACACAGGTCTGTAATTTATGTTACAACACAGGCCTGGGATATTTCGCTTTCTTGTTTTTCTATTTCATTCAAGTCATAATAAACTTCATATGCAATTCCAATTAGCTCAGCAATAGTTACATTCCTCAGTCCCATTAACCTTTTGCAGATGTCAGAAAAACAGCATATTAAACATAAGTCCATTATTTCCATTATTTTCCTAGATCCAATTCAATCCATGTTCTAGCCACTTTCAAACCACTCTTAAATACAATGTCCCAAGCTCACATCCATCATAACATTTAGTTTGTTCTTTTTCCATATCTCTGAATAGAACATCAATTCAATATGGGTCAGAGTTCAACAACTTAAATCCTTTTGTGGTCTCAAAATTATTAGATAACAATAAAAGCAAATTAACTTAAAGTACTGTATCTCATCCTATTTTCCAAGTTCTGCAGAACAACATTTAATTGCCACTAACTGATATAACCCCACATTCAAACCACAAGTGAATACAATATTGTTTCAAACTTTCTTTTATCAGGATTCCCCACTAAGTTACTCCAGGCTCCATTGGGCACTTTTGGGCTCTTTCAAGTTCTGTCAGGATCTGTAAGACTCTGTCAAGATGTGTCAGGCCCTGTTGGGCTCTGTCAAGCTTTGTCGATCTGTCGATCTCTGTTGGGCTCCCTCGTGATTTGTTGCGCTGTGTGTGGCTCTTACATGCTCTGTCAGTTTCTGGCAGGCTCTATCGGGTTCTGTCAGGATCTGTCAGGCCCTGTAAAGCTCTGTTGGGCTTTGTTGGTCTGTGTCGTGCTGTGTCAGTCCCTGTCGGGTTCTGTCAGATTCTGTCGGGATCTGACCGTCAATAACCATCAGAGCCAAACAGGGCTTGACAGAGCCCAACAGAACTCGATAGGGCCCGACTAATCCCGACAGAACCTGACAGCGAACTACTGAGTCCAGTAAAGCCTGAAAGAGGCCAAAAAAGCATGACAGATCCTGAAAGAACTCAACAAAGCATGACAAAGCGCGACAGGGCATGACACATTTTGACAGAGCCTTACAGATCCCGACAGAACCTGACAGAGCCCGACAGCGCCCAACAAAGCTTGAAGGAGCCCAAAAGCGCACAGTGGAGCCTGACAGAGCTCGACAACACCCAACAGAGCCCGGCAAAACCCCACAGAGCCCTACAACTCTTGACATGACCTGACAGAGCATGATAGACCTCGAGAAAGACTAACAGAGCCTGACAAAGCCTGAAAAAGGGCAATAAAGGTTGACAAAGCCTGGCAGAGCTTGACAGAGACTGTCAGAGCCTGAAAGGGATTGAAAGAGCCCAAGAAAGCCTGACAGAATTTGACAGAGCCTGAGAAGGCCTGACAGAAAATAGCAGGGCTTTACAGAGATTGAAGAAGCCTTGTAGCGAAGAAAGATCCCAAAAAAATCTTGACAGACCAGACAGAGCCTGGCAGAGCCTGAGAGAGACTGACAGATCCCGACAAAGCCAAACAGAGACCAACAAAGCCTGATAGAGCCTGACAAAACCTGACAGGGATTGACAGAGCCCTACAGAGCCAGACAGAACCTGCCAAAGCCCAACAGACCATGACAGATCGCGACGGAGACCGACAAAGCCTGAAAGAAATAAAAAAAGCCCAACAAAGCCCAACATTGCCCAACAATGATTGACAAGGCCTGACAGAGCCCAACAAAACCCAACAGAGCCCAAGCAGGCCCCACAGAGTCAGAAAGAAGCCGACAAAGCCCGACAGAAACCAACAAAGACCGACAGTGATCCAAAAGGCCAACAAAGCCCAACACTGCCCAACAACACTTGATAGGGCCTGACAGAGCCCAACAAAACCTGACAGAGCGTGAGTAGGCCCTACAGAGTCCGACAGAAGCTGACTAAGCCCGGTAGAGCCAATCACAGCCCAAAAATTCCCTAGAAAACCTGACATAGATAGACAGAGCCTGTAACAGCCTAAAAGACCTGGGCAGAGGTTGACAAGGCCCGACAGAGCCCGACAGGGCATGACACACATTAACAGTGCCCTACATGCCCTACAAAGCTTGATGAAGCCCAGCAGATCCTGACAGGTCCTGACAGAGTCCGACAAGGCCTGACAGATTCTGAGAGAACCTAACAGAGCCCGCAAGAGTCTGATAGAGCCCAACAAAACCCGACAGAGCCTGAAAGGGACTGACAGATCCTGACAGAACCCGAGAGAGTTTGCCAGAGACCGACAGAGCCTGTAAGAGCCTGATAGAGCTCAAATAAACCCGACAGAGCCCAACAGAACTCGACAGAGCTAGACAGAGCCCAACAGAACTCGACAGAGCATGACAGGGCCTGAAAGAGTCTACTAGAAACTGAGAGAGCCTGCCAGGGCACGACAGAGCATGACAGAGTCTGACAGATATTGACAAATCTTGACAGAGCCCAAAAGAACCTGACACAATCTGAGAAAGCCTGACACAGTCCTAAAAGGGCCCAACAAAGCCCGACAGAGACCAAGAGGGTCTGACAGATCCCAGCAGAACTCAACAGGGTTGGACAAATCCCCACAGCTCCTTACAGTACACTACAGAGTTCAGTAGGGCCTGACAGAGGCCGACAAAGTGCAACAGAGACTGAAAGAGCTCAACAAAGCTTGACAGAGCACGACAGGGCTTGACACAGCTTGAGAGAGCCTTACATATCATGACAGAACCTGACAGAGCCCAACAGGGCCCAAAAAGTTTGAAAGAACCCAACAGCGCCCAATGGAACCTGAAAGACCTCGACAATACCCAACAGAGTCCGACAAACCTTGACAGAGCCCGACAAAGCCTGAATAATTGCAAGAAAGCCTGACAAATCCTGACAGAGTCTGACAGAGTCTGACAGAGCCTGACAGAGCCTGACAAGGTCTGACAGAGCATGACAAGGCTTTATAGAGCCTGAAAAAGCCTGGTAGGCAAAAAGAGCCCAAAAAAGCTTGACAGAGCCCGACAGAGCCTGACAGAGGTTGAGAGAGACTGACAGATCTTGACAAAGCTACACAGAGACCGTCAGGGCCTAAAAGAGCCTGACAAAACCTGACAGGGATTGACAGAGCCCTGCAAATCCTGACATGTCCTGACAGAGCCTGATCAAACCTGAGAAAGCCCAGCAGAGCCTGCCAGAGTCCAACAGAGCTCAACAGAGCTTGACAGAGCCCACCAGGCCTTGACAGAGCACAACAGGGCATGCCAGTGCCTAATACAGCTCAACAGGGTTCGACAAATCCTGACAGCACCCGATAGAGAACTATAGAGTTTGGCAGGACCTGACATAGGCTGAAAAAGTGTCAGGTGCCAGACAAGGTCTGACAGAGCATGACAGGACTTTACAGTGCCTGAAAATGCCTGGTAAGGCAGAAAGAGCCCAAAGGAGCTTCGCAGAGCCTGATAAAGCATGACACAGATTGACAGTGCCCTATATACCCCAAAAAAACCTGACAAAGCCTAATATGGCCTGACAGATCATGACAGAGCCCGACAAAGCCTGTGAAAACCAAACAGAGCTTGATAGATCCTGACAGAACCTGAAAAGGCCTGACAGAGCACGTGTATGGGGATATAGCAGAAGATTTGGCGAGGAGATTAGTTAAATGTAAATACGCTCAAGTGAAATGCACCTGTCTGTTTTTTTAAAAAGCACATACATCACACTAATTGTTTTACTGACCTTGTGTGCTTGATGAATAGAACCTCTGTGTTAAGTAACATAGGCCTGTGAGAAACTCTAGGCACCTTATCCCTATGTCTGAGATTCCTGCTTTGTTGTGAGAAAGAGCGGGAGGTTGTGCCTGCCTGAAGCCTTGAAATACAGGCGAGCTCAGCAGGCCCAGTGATCTTTCAGCAGGGCTGAACTTACCAGCGCCCGCGTCCCTGCTGGCGTCACCTCTGCCTGGGAGCTTAGGTGTGGCTTCGGAGATCCCCCAAGTAGAGAGATAAGTAAAATAAAACTTAATCCTTGCAATGTATTCGTGGCCTCTGGCTCTTCTTGCAAAGTGCCTGCATATGTGTACACACAGATCTCGACAGAAGCTGACAGGTCCAGGCAGAGCTTGAAAGAGCCCAACAGAACCTGACAGTATTTGAAAGAGCCCAACTAAGCCCAACAGTGCCCGACAATGCTTGATAGGGCCTGACAGAGACCAACAAAACCTGACAGAGCCCGAGCAGGCCCCACAGAGTCAGACAGAATCTGATGAAGCCCGATAGATCTCATCACAGCCCGAAAATGCCCCTAGAGAGCCCGACATAGATAGAAAGAGCTTGTCATGGCCTAAAAGACCTGGACAGAACTTGACAAGGCCTGACAGAACCTGACAGGACATGATGCAGATTGACAGTGCCCTACTGAGAGAATTGGTCTGAAGATGGAGAAGTATTTGCCTGAACATCACCATCAGGAACTGAGAGAACTGAGGCCCTGACAGAAAGAACGCATGGACAATGACTTGGAGAGAGGCTCAAGGAGAAGCATTGTGTTGCACTGGTTTCTCCGATACGGGGGGGCTGCTGCTTACAATGGTTGCTGTATGGATTTTGCCTGCTGCTTCAGCCAAACCAGCCCCTACCTCCTGAAAGTTATTGTTACGAGGGTCTCTTCAACCCAGGGACAATAGCTGCCGTCCAGAAGATGTGTTCTCATCTGCAGCCTCAGTCACATCTGTCCCCCACCTGCTCCCCCAAACAATGTCCAATGAAAAGGAGCATGCCCAGAAGCTCACCAAGGGTCCTGAGGTCACCCAATGGACCAGAGAAACACCCCTGAATGCAGGTCACGTAAGCGTTGGCAAAAGAAAGCGTGAATCTTTCCAGACTGCGCAGTACAAGCCTGGGTTGCAAAATCAAGGCAGAGACTGGCCTCAAACAATGGGAGCGAGGGGGGGGTGAAGAAGCCTAAGAGATGACTCCCGAACGGACACTGTGGAGATCATCCCACCAGAGGATCCTGAACCACGACAGAGGACCAGCAGGACTCTATGGGACTGGAGACCATAGGGATGCCTCTGAAGCTTGACTGGTGGTAAATGCAACCTCACTTCTCATCTTTACTTTTACTGTTCCCCGTTTCTTTTCCCTTCTCTTTTTCTTACTCTCTCTTTCTATCGCGTGCTGCTTTACGGGCAAGTTAATAAAGTAACACTGTTTGATTGAACCATAACCCCTTGGCCTTTTGGTTGACTTAATTTTGAGCTCTGAGATCAAGGTAAACGAACCATCACGAGTCCATCACCGAGTGGACCATGACATTTAATTGGCGACGAGGATGGGATTCTGGGAAAACAGAGGGGTGTAGGTAGTGTATGGTCTGCACCAGGGGAAGGACATTTTGTCTCAGCCGCACCTAGCCTTACACTGATTTATCAGTGAGAAGTGTCTAGAACGCAAGGGAGGTGATTCAGATTTCCCGCACACCATACACGCCTTGGTGTAGAGCACCCCAAACTCGAGTTGAGGGTTCTGTTTCCCGGAATCTAACACAAAAGATCTCAAAGTGCAGAAGGGGTGTTGTTTTCATGATAATGAGTATTGTCTGCTAGGGAGAGTGAAGGGGCAATCTTGTGTGTTTGTGTAGCTAAGTTAGGTCCTCCCATAGCAGATTTCTAGACCTCTTCAACCACTCGGGAAAGAGAAGGGTGATGCAGTTGTTGCTGTGGTTTTCGTAACTAAGTTGTGCCTTCCTAGAGTGTGTACCGCCCCTTCGTAGTAAGAATGACTGGAAAAGCTGACAATCAGGACTTTTGGCTAGCAAAAGATCGGGACTCGTTCTACACGCTTTTAGCAAAGTATGGAGCCTGACCCTCCATACCCGGAGAAGACTGAGCTCATGATAATTGGACTAATTTACAGAGTGTAGTGGACCGAGTGATTTCTTTGCAGACTAAGTGTAAGTTTGGATCAAATAGAGATAAGACTGCAGTCTGCGCTGTTTTAGGAGCCAGCCTAGTAGCGGCAATCGAAGATCGCTTCATGCGGCACAGTAATGAAAGTAAAATAATAGAATCTCTTGAAAATCTGGTGCAGGTCCTGCAAAAAACAACCTCCAATTTAGAACAACAATTAGAAAACTGCTTTCAACAATTAGAAAAGGAGAGGGAAGAAAACTGCTCACTGAAAGCTACTCTAAAGGAGAACACGGGGGTGCTGAGGGAGTGGGAGTTAGAGGGGAAAAATATCCGACACATAAATCAAATCTACCGTCGGAAAGAATTGGAGGACACGGGAAAACGTTATGACGAATTCCCACACGTGAGACCCTTAGTTAAAACAGAATACTTTTATGCAAATGAGGAGGATACTGACCCTCGCATTACAACTAAGCAAACACCTTACACTGCCACTGAGCTGGCCCAACTTAAAAAAGAGTACGGTCGCCTCCCTAAAGAATCTGAAACTGAATATATGTGGCGTGTATCCCTAACTGGGGGAGACCAAATTCAGTTAAGTGAACAAGAGGCAAATGGATACTGGGGGCATGGAGTCTTCTTAACAACTGGTGACAGACATGCCCCGTGGTCTCTAACCCAGTGAGCTGCTTACTGGGCTGGAGGGCTAAACCCCTTAGATAGGGGAGAGCCCTTAGCAATTACTGGCACATCTGATCAATTGTTAGAAAGTGTACACAAAGCAGCCTGTTTGTAAATGATACATGAAAGGAAATTAATTCCCGAATGTGAATCCCCAATGATGTTGCCAGTGAATCCTGACATGATGACTCCCTTAATAAGGGGACTTCCAGAGTCACTAAAATCTACTGGAATTAACATTCAAAGGAGAATCACACTAATGAGCCCAGTAGAAAAATCGGAAAATATGGCTAGGAGCCAGGGTAACAGAAGTGGGAGCCAGAGGAAAGGAACTAATACTAGCATGGATGCCTCTTTCACCCCTCCCCCGACTTCCTGCAATAACCAAATACTCAAAAGGTGTGGACGTGGGGGGAAGTAACACAAGAATTGATAGATTACAATAGGAAATATGGCCCAGTAAAAATCCTAGAAGAGAGGTCAAGAGGAATCCGTAATATTGAAATCAAAAAGCTGCCCCTCTCTGCCAACACTGCTGCTGTTACCGGTATCCCAAAAAAAAGAACATCCATGCATTAAAACAGCAAAGGGAGAACAGCCTAAGGCCCAACAACAATGATGGGTTTTAGGAATTAAAAAGGGAGTTCCCAGAGATATAATGGAAGGCTTACCCCTTGATAAACTTAGTAAACGAGTATCAAGGTGGCGAAATCCAAAAGAGCCTTCACAGAATGTAAAAGCAATCCTACCTGTTATACCTTCAGCTCCCTCCCCCGTCAAGGATGAAAGTCTCTCCCAGAAACAGGAAAACTAGAACCTCTATTCCTTAGTAGTGAGCGGGGGAATGGGGGATGGATTTATATCCCGCAGCTCATGCGTACCAAAGGGGGCCCTAAGCATGAACCTGTAACTTTTTTCATTGACACCGGTGCACAAATTTCTGCTCTAAGTGATGTAGATGCTGACAGGTGTGGAGTTTTTCCCTCGAAGCGACGTTTTTGTGTCCTTAATGCTTTAGGGTCAACAGAAGTTATGAAAGTTGCTTGGGTAAAATTCTTGTTGCCAGGAAATGAGAGCACAGTCACTATTAAAATGGTGATTGGAGACATTCCTAACAGTTAGCTAGGTATGGATACCCTCAAAGGTAGACAGTGGGAAGTTTCAGAAGGATTATTGTGGACTTTTGGATTGTCACATCGAAGGCTATTGCAAGTCGCACCAGCACTCCCATGTAGTCATGCTACAAATGTAAAACAATACCCGTTGCCCCTTGGTGCCAAAGAAGGCATCAAACCAGTTATACAAGAAATGTGAGTCATAATTAACACACACTCTCCTTTTAACTCTCCAGTGTGGCCAGTTAGAAAGCCCAATGGGATGTGACGACTTACAATAGATTTTCGGCAGCTAAATGCCAACACCGATCCTCTAACCACCGCAGTCCCCAATCTGGCTGAACTAATAACCATGATACAGGAAAAGGCTCATCCAATCATGGCAACAACAGATGTCAAGGACATGTTTTTTATGATACCATTGCAGCCAGAAGACAGAGATCGTTTTGCTTTCACCTGGGAAGGACAAGAATACGCTTTCACCCGACTTCCGCAGGGGTACAAACATTCTCCCACATTAGCTCATCACGCTTTAGCCCAAGAGCTAGAAAAAATACCCAAACCCGAAGGCATAGCTGTTTATCAGTACATTGATGATACTCTTGTGGGTGGAAATGAAATAACAGAAGTAGGGGTAACCCAACAGGATATAATTACACATTTAGAAAATCTGGGTTTGCAAATTCCCCCCGAAAAGGTCCAAAAACCCTCACAAGAAGTAAAATTCCTGGGAATCTGTGGAAGGGAGGGATGACCTGCATCCCGCCGGACACTCTTGCTTCCTTAGTTCAGATCAAAATGCCTGAATCAAAAACGGATTTGCAGCATGTTTTAGGGTTGTTAGTTTTTTGGAGGAAACACATCCCAGACTTTTCTGTCATTGCTAGACCTCTTTACGATTTGTTAAGAAAAGGGGTAAAATGGGAATGGACAGCTTCTCAGGAAGAAGCTATGTGATTACTAATTTTTGAAGCAACAGCTCACCAAGCCCTTGGTCCTATTCACCCTACAGACCCTTTTCAGGTGGAATGGGAGTTTGCTTTATCAGGCTTGTCAGTCACATATGGAAGAGAAGCCCTGAGGGTCCAACCCGACCTGTGGGATTTTTCTCCCGGGGTTTTAGGGATGACAAAAAGAGATACACTGCTTGGGAGAAAGGTTTGTTTATTGTTAGTCTGCCTCTAGTAGAAGTAGAGAAGATTGCACGACAGCAGCCAATCGTATTAAGAGGCCCATTTAAAGTCATAAAAACAGTCACTTCTGGGACCCTTCCTCCTGATGGGGTAGCCCAAAAGGCCTCGGTACGAAATAGGTATGCTCAGATTGAACACTATTGCAACATTTTCTCAGTATCTGAAGGAGCTTTGAAAAATCTAGCTATACAAGAAACTGAGAGCTTGGACGATGACCAAGATAAACCTGCCTCAGTGATTCAAGTCGCACCTCCCTTTTCACATGATCGGTCAGCTAGTGCTTGGTTTACTGACGCTTCTGCAAAAAGAGAAGGAAAAGTGTGGAAATACAGGGCAGTCGCACTCCATACCTCTTCCAATGAACACATTATAACAGAGGGAGAGGGTAGTGCACAAGTAGGTGAATTAATTGCAGTATGGAGTGTTTTCCAACAGGAAGCACAAACTGCTACCCCTGTACACATTTATACTGACTCTTATGCTGTGTTTAAGGGCTGTACCGAGTGGCTTCATTCTGGGAGCAAAACGGATGGGAAGTTAATAGGATTCCAGTGTGGCAAAAAGTGGCAAGGAAATTTTAAGTATTGCTAAAAAAGGAATCTTTGCTGTGGGCTGGGTGGCTTCTCCTCAGGTAGATGGGGAATCCGCAGGAGAATGGAATAACCGAGCTGATGAATTACCAAGACTGACCCCTGTACAAAAGGATCAAATTTCAGAAGACTGGGAAGGCTTGTTAGAATGGTGTACATGTAAAGCGCAAACACACTGGAGCTAAAGACTTGTATCATGAAGCTCTGGTCTGAGGCTGGCCTGTCACCAGAGAAATGTGTAAAACCTGCATATCAGCTTGTGAACAATGTTGGAGACGGCTAGAAAGGCACCCTTTAGAAGATAACCCTCTGCATTTAAGGGAAGGAAAAGGTTTGCGGGATGCCTGGCAGGTGGATTACATTGGCCCCTTCAAGAAATCAGGGGGCAGGCACTTTGTACTGGTGGGAGTGGAAATTACGTCAGGACTAGTCCAAGCAGAAACTTTTAAAAAAGCTACAGGTGAAAATACTGTGAAAGAATTGCGAGAATTGTTTGGAACTTTTCCAAAGCCACAAGTCTGACAACGGTTCCCATTTCATTGTTAAAATCGTACAAGACTGGGCACAAAGTGAAGGGATTAAATGGACTTTTCACACCCCATATTACTCACAGGCTAATAGAATTGTAGAAAGAACAAACGGCCTCCTAAAACGGCTTTTGAGACCTCACGAGGGTAATTGAGATACTCGTCTGTGGCAAGCTGTCACAGGGGTAAATGACAGGTGGGGGGTAAATGGATGCCCCAAAATCACTGCTTTCTGTCCAAAAACCCCTTCCTTGATTCCCTCTCTAAAGGGACCAAATGATTCCAAGGGTTCAGCCCATTACTCGGGACAGCCAGTCCTGGTGGAACTCCCCACTGTGGGAAGTGTACCACTGGTATTGAAAACTCCTTTAAACACAAATTCATGGGTAGCTTCCAATGCCCTGGGCAAGGAGCATCAGATAAATACCCGCTGGATATTTCCATCATTTTAATTATTTTTGCCTCGAAGAGGTGAGTCCCGTTTGTTTTCCTTTCTGCAGAAGAACTCTGAGGGACAGAGAGAATAACGTGAATCATCCAAGAATCAAAACTGAAGGCCTAGTTTGTGAAGATGACCAAAAGTATAATTGTGTGGAAAATGTAGTTATGATTCGTGCTGAAGGAGTGCAGCTATGCTGCTTGCATGAAGGCTTGCAAGGGGGACATTGCGAGGGTTGCAAAACACATTGTGGTTGCTGGTGGGACCCCCTCTTAACCAAATAGGGCATGGAGCTAGTGAGGCGCAGAATGACCTTACAGCCCTTGAGGTTATAAAGAAGGTATGTATTTATCTATGACGCCAGACACACGGGGAATCATTTCACCTAATACGTGTGTAAAATTACAGTAGCTGTGAGTTTGGTTAAATGCAGTCAAGTGTTACATATTCATGAAAGTTTTAGGAATGCCTATACTTATTTATAACCTGTCTTCGAGAAGGCGGTTCTTATTACAATGAGTTCCAGGACACCATGTCCAGAGTCTCCACCTCCGGCTCCTTCTGGTCGCAGCTGAGCAGTGATTGTTAATGACATATGGTGACCCCGACGTGATCCTGCCTGAAGAGGATCTCGCATGAAGAGGAGACAGCGTGAAACTGTGACAGCCAAAGAAGAGCTGTGGAGACAGAGCCCGGTACAGCTGATAGAGCAGCCGAGGAGAGCTGCCGAAGATCCGGATCATTGAAAAGACGCCACACTAAGAGTTGGTGAGCTACCAGGAACGGGGAGGGGGTGGAACTTATCTAAAGAAGAGGGTATTATATTATCTACATGAAAGTTGCTTCTGAAGAAGCAGGGTATTAGCCCTCTGGAACTGGCTTTACAAAGGAAGGACTGTGTTACTATGGGGAAAGCACTAGTGAAAGATGCAAAGAAACAACTGAACTGTTAACAACATGTCACTTGTTGCTAGAGACTTTCAGAGGATTAAAAGAGCAACGGGAACATGCAGAGACAGCGGGGAGGGATGGTCTTCCTGGCTCTCCTGGGCCAGATTCAGAGGAAAAGGCGAGATTAAGTACTACTCCAACTCTCCCTGTTACTAAAGGTTTGTCAACACCGCCCAAGTCCATATTATCTGATACGGATAAGGATCCGCGACACTTTCTTGGAAAGTTAAAGGGAATAGAGGAGGAGCGTACATATGTGTGGCCCCGAGATCAGATAAAAGCTATGAAAGACTCACATGAAAAAACAGCGTTGGGTTATATACGATCTCGGGAGGGGCCCCCGGAGCACCGGTCAGAGTAGTGCATTCAACCGACTGCTCCGCCGTCATCAATCACGGTTCAAACATGTGCTCCACCATCATCAATCGCGGTTCCGCCGTCTGCGTCACCGCCATTGGTCACAGTTCAACCTTCTGCCCCGCTGCTATCAGTCGCAGAATGAAAAAGTGGACTTTTTTTTTTCCTATCCCCCCTTGCCTGGAGATTTAGGTGAGGAAGATCCTCCTGTGGTGAGCCAGAGTGAGCCAAATAACGTAATTTCTATACACCTAGGTCCCCTCAGCCTGCCCCCGCCCCCCTCCCACGCTGCTGCAGAGCAAAATCCTGAGGGTGGGGGTAGAGTTTCAGAGCGTAAACCGAACTTACCAAAAAGCTGGGATTTAACCCCCAACACTTGGAAGAGACACTAATTGACACACCACAATTACAGGCACGATAAATTCCTGAAATCCTGAGGCAGTCAAGAGACCTCGCATATCAAGCTATGATAAAGGTGCCTGAAACCGACAAAGCAGCCAAATCATTTGCAACTATTAATCAGGGTCCCAATGAGAATTACATGCAATTTATTGACCATCTTCAAGAGGCCATCAATAAGCAGGTTGAAAACTTAGAAGCTAAGGAAGCACTGGTGTTGAAATTAGCAGTAGAGAATGCTAATGTTTGCTATCAACATATTATCTGCGAGTTTTACAGTACATATTATGTGTTTCTGTGTGTTGCCTCTCTGAAAATCAAGCAGCTTGTCAGGAATGTGAGTTAATTGTTTCACTGGTCGTTGTTAGAATTGTTTCTTTGTGGTATAAGTGCGCCGTAAAACCTTCTCCCCACTTTTCCCACTTGCGCTGCAAGCAGCCCTGTGCTTTCCCCCCCTCCCTCCCTCTTCTCGTAGTTTCTAGTTACGAGATGGGGTCAGGAATGACTGTTTTCAGTCGTGTTCATAAGAAATCGGTATTGGGAGGTGTTTTAGAACATAGGAAAGCACTTGGAAATATGAGGAAGGAAAATCTTGTGAAATATTGTAATAAATGGTGGCTGCTGTGTAAGTTTGATGATTGGGAAAAGTGTCCGGAGAATAGAACCTTGAAGTATAACTCTTTGTTGTTTCTAAAGTGAGAAGAACAGGAGAAAAATAAAACTCTACAAGAGATCATCGAATCATTTCAGACAGTTTTACAGGTGGAATGGTTTGAACTTCAACAAGCTGAGAGAGAGTTAACTGATAACACACAGGTCACAGTAAACTTGCTGAAGTCTGCAATATGCTCTCCTCATTAACCTGTTTTCTTTGTGGGTATCTATTTAAGCATGTTGCAGTTTTAGTAGGCCTTTGTTGTGTGGTCCAGTGATTTCACAGACTGTTAAATAACGAGAATGAGACTCAAAATGTGCGTTTTGTGATAATACAGAAGATCATGAGTAATTTAGTTCTTTACTGTGTGAATGTGATGGTAAAATTTTGTGTGTAGTAGCTGTTATTTTTCTTTCTAGCACACTAGCTTTATTCCGGCATTCAGACTTGCACAACTCTGTGATGGGCTGTGTTTCATCACTATGTACTAAATTTGGCTCTTGTGTATGCACACCAAGTAAAGAACCCTGGTTTTGGGATAACAGTTGTAGCACCCCAGATGAGACACTGATAAAAGCCTTGCCCGGTCCAGCTTGCTGCAGCGGCGGGGGGGGCCGGTGCCGATGGGGCTCCAGCGCACACTGACCTGTTTTGTCAGGGAGACCCAGCAGCACCACTACCTGGCTGAGCAGTAAGTGGTTCAAAGGTGCAATGCTAAAATCGAGATATTGTCTTGAATAAGTGTAACTCTGATCTGTCTGCATATTTGAACTTGGTATTTGGTTTTCATATCTGAGCTCAGTATTTTAATTTGCATATTTATATTTGGTACCAAAATAAATTTGTTGGGGGAGATAATTACAAAATGGGAACCGGTTCCATTACTAAAATTCCACCTTGCTCCCCCTTAGGATGCATCCTTCCGCATTAGAGTAATTGCTTCTATTGTTATCTAGTAATTTTGAGACCAGAAAAGAATTTAAATTGTTAAACTCTGATTTGCATTGGAAAAAAAACAAAAAAAACAAAAAAACCCCACACTTAAATGTTACGATGGATGTGAACTTGGTATTGTATGAAGATGTATTTAAAAGTTGCTACAGTATGAACTGATTTGGATGTAAGAAACTCAAATAATGGATTGATGTTTAATATGCTGGTTTTTTGACATCTGTAACTTGTGAAATGTAAATGGGGCTGAGGAATGTAACTATTGCTGAGCTGCTTGAAATTGCATATGAAGTGTATTATGGTTGAAATGAAATGGGAAAACAAAAAAGCAAAATATCCCAGGCCTGTGTCGAGCTGCGAGGAGTTTGCCAGAGCCTCCTACTTCATACCAGCGATTACGCCAGCTGCGTGGCCTTGGTACATCTGAACTGCAGAAAAAAAAAAACCACAAACAACCTGTCTTCCTGCTGCTAAGCGGAGAAAGGGGGGCTTTAGTCCCCCTGCTCTGTCTTTTATGTTCCCTGGAGTATTGTCACCCATCCTTGTTGTGGCACTGTGTTGCTTCTCGACATTGAATGAGGGGTTGTTGGTGTTGTTTCTTTTTGCTTCTGTCTTGTTTCTTAGGTTTTGGCACATCTTAGGAAAGAGCTCATCATTTTACCTCCTTGCTGAAGTCAGTCTTTTCACACTGGTCAGCTTTTGGGGGTCAGAGCGCTCAGTACTTCTCTGGGTCAGACTGGTACTCATTTGGGTGTGGAGTAGAGCCAGGCTGGTTTGATGTGGAGTTCAAACTGATTTGTTTTCATGTTGAGCTGGACGTCTTCCCATCTCAGATGGGGGTGAGAGGGAGGTTTTATTCCCCCCCGCGCCCCTCCCCTAAGCAATGTTACTGCTAGAGACCTGTAATACTGCATGAAGGAGTCTGAGGGTGAAATTTAAAGGCATCACCAGTGGATCCATACTTCTAATGAAGCTGGGAAATTAAACAAAAATATTATATATATATATATATATATATATCACAGTATCACAGTATGTTTGGGATTGGAAGGGACCTGAAAAGACCATCCAGTCCTATCTCCCTGCTGGGGCAGGAACGCCTAGGAGAGGTCGCAAAGGAACATGTCCAGGCGGGCTTTGAATGTCTCCAGGGAAGGAGACTCCACAACCTCCCTGGGCAACCTGTTCCAGTGCTCTGTCACCCTCACTGAGAAGAAGTTCTTTCTCAAATTTAAGTGGAACCTCTTGTGTTCCAGCTTGATCCCATTACCCCTTGTCCTATCATTGTTTGCCACTGAGAAGAGCCTGGTTCCATCCTCGTGGCACTCACCCTTTATATATTTATAAACATTAATAAGGTCACCCCTAAGTCTCCTCATTCTGTGGTAACTGGTTGTAAGAGACTTCTTAGTAAATTCACTGTGCTAGTTTTTGAGGTCATGGGAGAAAACGAAAGAAAAGCTGTTTTTTGAGACTAATAGAATGCCAAATTCGGAACAAAGTTTTAATACATGAATTCTTGTATTTGCCAGAAAGCCCTGTACCTCTCTTGGGTCAAGATTTGTTAAGTAAATTGTAAGCTGAAATAACGTTTTCTGAGAATTCTGTTTAGTTACATGTCCTACAAGAAGCTGCTTGGATGGTGCAGATCTACTTGTGCAAGTGAAAAATTTCCAGGGAAATTTTGAATGCTCTATTTCCACTAATATTAAGAGTCAGTGTTTCGATAAAGCAAACACTGCACTGATAGATCTGAAACAGGACTTCGATCTGGTAAGGGAAAACAATATCCAATAAATATGACAGCCAAAATGGAGTTAGAGATTTTGAGGAATAAATTTATGACAACCTTACAGGCTGACTGCATTCGATTGGACTTGCAGATTTGTCTGTTTACAGCTACAACATAGAAAAAACCTGTGGCTCTTGTGGGACAGTATGATGAGATTGCTAACAGACTGATATACTGATTGTTACTCTGATCAAGAAAAGCAGGGAATGAATTTAAGTCTCAAAAGGCCATGATCCTTTTGTCATACATGTACCATTTGTGAAGCTTAATTTTGATTTTTTTTTATTTGCAATCTATGTCTTTGTAAATTGCACTAGCTGGTTTTCTTAACAGCACAGCTTTTGGCATGCATAAATGTAAAATGTAAATTGCTGCAGAACCTGCAATTCTTTAACATCAGGTCATAGGCCATACGTGTATCTGGTCTGATCCTACATACTTGCACAGTTTTTGTTGAGGGTTCAGGAAAGTCTCATAAAGCTGTAGTGGTTTGGTGTGAAGATAACAATTGGCATCATTCTGTAAAAATTATTGAAGGTTCAACCCAATTAGTAGAACTTGGTGCAGCCTTACATTACTTAGAGCTTTTTAAGGAGGAACCTCTAAAATTGATTTGAGATTCTGAGTACGTAGTCGAGGTCCAACGTACGTATCTGATTCTGAACTGTGTTTTTGTTTTTTTTCTTTTTTTAAACAAAAAGGGGGGAGAAGTAGGGAAAACACCACAAAACCAATTGTCAAAAGCATTGTATGTGATGAAACACTTTGCAAGTGTGACCCAAAAACATGCTAAATCAGAAGGAACCTACGTTAGTTGTGGTCAAATCACTAGTTAATGGTCAATGGAAAAGGCCACATCAATTGATAACCTGGGGGAGAGGCTATGCTTGTGTCCTTACAGATCAAGGGCCGCAATGGTTGCCAGCATGAAATGTGAAATCTGTGTTATCTTCCTGGCAATGATTGCTGCATCTGCTGCGCTTTGGATGCCTGCACAGACAAAGACTAACGTGGATTACTTTAGCCAACATGACTGACCAGGACTCTATATGCCTAGTTATGGCATCTCTGGAAAACCTGTTCCACACATGCTTGGTTGGCATCCCCCTTGATAACTACAGCAGCATCCCACAACTGTTTCAAAATAGTGATTGGTGCAAAGGCATTGCAACGAACTGTAGTAATACCAACATGGCACTTTGGATTAATTACCTCCTGGAAGCAGATATTGAACCACAGGAACTGGAATTGCTGGCATCTATGTCCATGGACGCTTGTATCAACCTGGTTTGTGAAAAGTGTCAGAACAATATACGAGAACATGAATGGATAAGACTGCAAAATGTTAGTGCTACCCTTGGTGACTATAGAAATGAAACTCGATGGTGTAACGCCTCGCAGAAGAATCCAAGGGGTGTCATTGATAGTGTGGGACAGCGACCCCAAAAACCTCCTGTATGGTGTATTCTTGATCTGTGGAGATAGAGTCTGGCCAGGAATTCCTTCTAATGCTGTTGGAGGACTGTGTATTTTGGGACTATTAACTCTCTTAACACCCAATGTATCTATGATAATAGATCACAGAAGAGCAAGACGAGAAAAATACTTTTTGCATGTATATGAGTCAAATGTGATGATAATGTAGACTTTTGGGGATCAGGGTTAGGGGGTTTAGAACCTCATGTATCTGGTGTTGGCACAGCTAAAGCTTTAAATACTTTAGAAAAATTAGGATGCTGGTTAGTTAAGCAAACTAACAGAACTTCTAAGGCTTTAAGTGGACTTTTGTTAGATGTAGATTCTGTAAGACATGCCACATGACAGAGTAGAGCCGCAATAGACTTTTTGTTATTAGCTAAAGGACATGGGTGTGAAGATTTTTCATGGGATTTGTTAAATAAATTGCTTAGTGGTTGGAGGTTTTTAGGATGGTTGCTATCAGTAGTGAAAACGGGACTGATTGTTTTGATGATTGTTGTGGTTGTGTTACTAATGTTGCCATGCATGATTTCTCTGCTGCAAAGGGCCCTGCAGTCGACAATGAAGGCAATTTTTTTAGCACAAAAACAAAAAGGGGGAATTGTGGGGGACTACGGTGGGTCCGTGGATTCCCTGATGGAGGGCATGGGAACAGAAATTAGCCTTGAAGATATGAAGGTCTACCCGTGAGTAAAGGAGTATCCGGAGATGTTAAGGATGTACCCGTGAGAGAGAAGGGAGTAGAAGAGTAACACTGATGATAGCAAAATTAGCCAATGAGATGTTACTGCTGTAACTTGTAACCAATAGTGAAGAGACACATGAATTGGTAAAACTGTATAAAAATGCACTTGTGGCAATAAATGGCATCTACTACTTTCATCCTGGAAGAACTTGGTCTATGTCGTTTGTCCGTCTCAACCACGACAGTTAACACGGGTCCTCTTTCTTTGTACATGGTCACCTTTGGTACAGTGTGATGAGTTGGTTAGGCATCTCCTGTCCTGTGCCGAAGTTTCTGTAATCTAGTTTACCGAAGGATGCGCCAAGGATTCACCCAAGGATTATTATTTTTGCAAGGTGTCAGTGAAGTCCCGTTTTTCGTACAATATGTTACACAGAGTTAAGCAAGGCTAGGCCATAGTGATGTGGGTTAAAGGGTTAGCTCTCTAAGTGTCAAGTGTTAGTTCTTTAGGTGTTAATTAGTTAATTGTCAATTCTCTCTGTCACTAGGACAAAGGAAATCAGGCTAAGCTTTGAGCAAACTGTGTGGCTAATTGTAAACCTGGCTTGCTTTAAACCAACTGTAAGACTAGTTGTGAAACTAGAAGGTCACAAGGTAAGAAGACACGGAGGAAGAAAGAGGAACTTCCTCCAGAATGACCAACCGCAAGAAGGCCTCCTGAAGACCGCAAAGGAAAGAACAAGTAATACCGAAGAAACGAAAATAGGATGAAACTAGCCGAAATCCGGAACTCAAAGACAATAAAAAGGGCCAGTTTGGAGATCTTAGTGTGCGTGTTTGTGGAGCGCAGGTTCCCTGCACACCCAGCACTGTTTTGCTTATTCTATTATCGAACACATTGTAATAAATTGCATGAGGTGCTGCTATCCATGACTGGAGTAGCCTGAGTTGTTTATTTCAATTGGTGACCCCAACGTGATAACCTTGGATATCTCTGCACCACTCTGAGCTCGGGGAGGCGCCCCACTCTAACCAGTGGCCCTAGTGCTCGGAGTGTCTGGAGATCCAACGTTATTACATGATAAAGCATAAACAAAAGAACTGAGCTCCTCCCCATACTGCAGTTCACCCGTAATCCAGAGAGCATGAAGTTCCCAACGGGAAAAGTGGACTGTAAGTACCGCTGGGTCGGGTGGTGTGTGTGACTGGTGTTGGCTGAAACACAACCTGGTTGCAAAGCGAGTGCGGAGTCCTTCTAATTGCGGTTCCAACACCCCACAAGGGGCTTGGCCACTGAAGGGACAAAGCGAGTGAAGAGTTTGTTTTGGTCATGGATTCGAGTCACACGTTGTGAACCAGTCAGGATAGGCCAGGGAACAAGCAAGTCCTTAGGTCTAGCGGGACCCACGGAAGGGGCCCAAGAGGTTGGAGGGGAGCAACCTGCCAGAGAAACCCCCCTGACAGTCCCTGGCGGGGGGAGGGGGGGGTGTCACGTTAGAATTTTGGAATGAAGAATTTACCCAGGGGAAGGGTAAAGAGAAAATGGTCTATTACTGTATGTAAATGGTAAAGAACTTTTTGGTCAAGAAGAAAGCGATATGTTTCATGCTGGGAAGGAAGTTTGAGAACTGTAGAAATATATGTTTTTGAGAAAAAGGATAAATATACTCAGGAGTAGACCCCCAGTTTGTAGCAAAATCCTGGGGAGATATAAGAAAGAAATTAGAAAAACTCAAAGAGATGGGGAGAAACAAAGAGCAAAGGAAAAAATTCTTAGTAGCCGCAGTAAGGGAGACTCAAAAGGCAGAGAAACTAACACCGGTTAGAGAAGAACAAAATGAACAAAGGGGGAGATCGGTCCCGGTAAACAGACCTCCTATGAATCGAATACAGAGAGAGAATGTCCCTATTTGTTGTTATTATTGTGGGAAAAAGGGACATATGCAGTGAAGTTGTAGAAATAGAGAGCAAAATGAGAAGATGTTTAGAGGAGCAGGGGCTCTATATATATTAGGGGCAAAGACAACAACAGAGCCCTTAATAAAACTCAAGATAGGCCCCCATAAAGAAGAAGTGATCTTTTTGGTGGATACGGGGGTAGGAAGGTCTACCTTCCCAGAGGATGCATTTTAAAGAAGACTGCCCTCGTAGTGGAAGCAAAGGGAGAACCCTTCAAAGTTCTCATACTGGATTATGTGGAAATTGAATCTAAATAAGAAATTGCCTAAATGACTTCTTATTAGTCCCAGAGGCTGAAAATAATCTATTGGGGAGAGATTTAATTGTGGCATTAGGCATGACTATAGAAATTGAACAGGGAATATTAAAAGTAAAACTATATGTGATAACGCCACAGGACAAAGTCAAAACCAACCATATCCCGATTTCCTGTGGTAGCAAATCTATATATATTGCTAAACCAGATGTCCCCAGAAAACATTTAGTATAGCGTAGTAAATCTAAAAGATGTATTTTGGGCCTGCCCCTTAGATGAGAGTAGCAGGAATTATTTTGTTTTTGAATGGGACGAAAACAACAATTAAGATAGACCGTATCGTCACAGGGTTTTACAGAATTACCAAATTTATTTGGATAAGTGTTAGAAAAACTATTGTTAGAATTTGAACCCCCTTCTGGGGTAAAGTTAATATAATAGACGACTTATTAATTGCCGGAACGAAGCAGAAGAGACAGTATGAAAAAGAACCATAGGATTATTGAACTTTTTTAGACACAAAGGATTAAAAGTATCAGAGAGTAAATTGAAGTTTGTAGAACCAGACGTAAAATATTTAGGACATTGGTTTATAAAAGGGAAAAGACAATTGTTAGGATTGTTAGGATATTGTAGACAACGGATAGGTGCAGATCTCAAGAATGGGGGATGTTATTTTTTTTACCGGATAGTAGAGAGATAGTCCCCAAAAATTAGGTTAAGGGAATCCTAAATTTACTCATTGGGGAACCAGAGCTCTCCATGATCAGTTTTTGAAGTGTTTTGGATGTTTTTGAATTTTCTTGAAGTTACTGTGTGGATGGGTTTCTCTTAGATGGAGATTTGTTATTAAACTACCCAGGCCCAAAAGAATTTCAAGGCCACCTTGGAAAGCTGAGAACACAACATAAATCAACAGACCTATTAGCAGTGAGACTTGGGCGCGTAGACAGCTCATGAACATAGACAATGTCCAATCAGCTAATGCATGCTTGGAGCGTGGACGCGTGATCAGGAAATAACTGCATATATAAGGAGGCTTGTTTCTGTAATAAATGGCTTCGCTTGAATTCATATTGGATTGTGTGGAGTCCATGATTTTTCACGCTCGCAAGTGGCGATGCCGACGTGATATGCAAGGAGAATTTACGGCGAGGGGACAACTGCTGCGAGGAGCGAGCACCAGCTGGAGACGGCATGGCTGGACCGTGATCGGGACGTAGTCTGCAGGCTGCGTGTCTCCTGATTGATCGCTACAGAAGTGACAGAGGAGAGATAGAGGATCCGATATTGTTGCAACGGACACCCAAAGAGGTGAGCAGCTGGGGGCGAGAGGAGATGGGGCAGAATATTTTTAAAGAAGAAGAAGAAATAGTGCGACTCCTCTCGCATATCCTCTCTATGAGAAGGGTGAACTATGAGGAGAGTAACGTCAAAAAACTTTGAATTTGGTGGAGAGGCAATGGGTTTCCTGCTGATCTGTCAGGAGCTTTTCAAATAGAGACTTGGGAAAAAGTGGGAACTGTGTTGTGGAAGGCGATCAGTTGCAGTGAAAAATATATTCTCGGTCTTGTAACCGCCCCGAAACTGATAATTACTACACTGAAGCAATTAAAACCTGAAAAGACTGTTATGAGCATGTCGAGGGTTAAGATTGCGGGGTGACAATCAAACCCTGGCAGATGTATTGTTAACCTCCTCTCCCCCCCACTTCCCCCTTTTGCCCCTCCCTCTCTCCCCTTCCCACTCAGGACAGGCGATCGGGAGGGAAGGAAGGACAGAGAGAAGAGAGTTGGAAAAGTTAAAGATGTTTTACTAATGCTACTAATAAGAACAGAGAAAATAATACAAAATATACAAAACCAATCCTCTAAGTCTCAGCAACTGCAGAGCCAGCACCCAAAGTCCTGGATTGGACTCTGTAGCCAACCGGAGCTGGATTCAGTCTGTCACTAGGCCTCAGTTCGCAGGGACGACCAGCAAGGTCCTCTCCTAATGTCAGCCATGAGGAAAAAAGGGCCGAGATCCTCGTGATCTCCCACTTTATATGAAGTATTCACGTGAATGGAATGTTATACACCATTGGTCAGTCTCTCGGTCATCAGTTTTCTCGTTGCCCCTCTCGCGAGATGTCCATCCATGCTTATCAATAAGTTTGCATTCCATTCCTAGGTTTAACCAAAACATGTGTTGGGTTCTCCAGGAAAATGCAGCTAATATGAAGGCTTTAGCTGACAGGCAAAAATTCACTAAAAGAGAAACTTGTTTTTAACAAAACCAGAACATTCCACCCCTTATAATATGACATTCACTGAATACTTAAACCTTATCAATACAATCTATCAATACAATCTAATTAATCACTACTACTATATATATATATATATATATATATACACACATATGTACATATATACACAGGAGTAATTAATCAGTGGACCATCCTTTGAAAAGTTCATTAAGTTCATTTTGTCACAACAGTCTCCCAGGGCAGGAAAAATGGTACAAGTGCATCTCATGACCACTGTTTGTGGGTTAAGGACACCAACTTCGAAGAAGGTGTCGGGCGCCACTCGAAGAAGCTAGCTCTAGTTTCATCACCATTGTCTTGATCTGAAAGACACTTATTAAACATTGTTAGTGCGGCAATTCACATCATACAGTTCAGCATTGCATATTTTCACCTAGAATCAAATCCCCTTGAGGTACACACCGAACTTCTCCATCCTTAAGCATCACCCACCAGGTGCTGCCAGGTCCCTGGGCAAAAACAATCCCACGAATAGGTTTGCCTTTGCCTGAGGCAGGAGTAACCCAGACTGCCTTTCCTAACATATTTTTCATGTGTACTACAGGGACTTCATCTCCTTCTACAGTCCGTAGAATTTCTGATTGGGCAGGCCCGGCTCGATTGGTTGATCCCCTAGTGTTGACCAACCAAGTGGCTTTTGCTAAATGTGAATCCCAGTTTTTAAAGGTTCCACCACCAAGTGCCTTTAGTGTAGTTTTTAACAAACCATTGTACCTTTCAATTTTCCCAGAGGCTGGTGCATGATATGGAATATGATATACCCACTCAATACCATGTTCTTTGGCCCAATTGTCTATAGTACTGTTTTTGAAATGAGTACCATTGTCTGATTCAATTCTTTCTGGCGTACCGTGCCGCCAAAGGACTTGCTTTTCAAGGCCCAAGATAGTATTTCGGGCTGTAGCATGAGGTACGGCATATGTTTCCAACCATCCAGTGGTTGCTTCCACCATTGTAAGTACATAACGCTTACCTTGACGTGTTTGTGGAAGTGTCATATAATCAATCTGCCAAGCTTCTCCATACTTATACTTTAACCATCGCCCCCCATACCATACAGGTTTTAACCGTTTTGCTTGTTTGATTTCAGCGCAAGTTTCACATTCATGAATAACCTGTGAAATAGTGTCCATAGTTAAATCCACCCCTTGATCACGAGCCCATTTGTATGTTGCATCTCTACCTTGATGCCCTGAAGCATCATGGGCCCACCGAGCTAGGAAAAGTTCACCTTTATGTTGCCAGTCCAAGTCCATCTCAGCTACTTTAATCTTAGCAGCTTGATCTGCTTGTTGGTTGTTTAGATGTTCCTCGGTGGCTCGACTTTTAGGTACATGAGCATCTACATGCCGAACTTTCACAGGCAGGCTCTCTAGCCGAGCAGCAATGTCTTGCCACAGTGTGGCAGCCCAAATGGGTTTACCTCTGCGCTGCCAGTTGCTTTTCTTCCATTGCTGTAGCCACCCCCACAAGGCATTTGCTACCATCCATGAGTCAGTATAGAGATAAAGTATTGGCCACTTCTCTCGTTCAGCAATGTCCAAAGCCAGCTGGATGGCTTTCACTTCTGCAAACTGACTGGATTCACCTTGTCCTTCAGTGGCTTCTGTAACTTGTCGTGTGGGACTCCACACAGCAGCTTTCCACCTTCGATGTTTTCCTACAAGACGACAGGATCCATCTGTGAACAGTGCATACTGCTTATCAGTCTCTGAAAGCATATTATATGGTGGTGCTTCTTCAGCACGTTTTACTTCATCCTCATCTGGAGACATCCCAAAGTCTTTGCTTTCTGACCAGTCTGTAATAACTTCTAATATCCCTGGACGGTTGGGACTTCCAATTCGAGCTCGTTGTGTGATCAGTGCAATCCATTTACTCCACGTAACTTCGGTTGCATGATGTGGAGAGGGAACCGTCCCTTTGAACATCCAGCTCAGCACCGGCAGTCGAGGTGCCAGGAGGAGCTGTGCTTCAGTGCCGATCACTTCTGAAGCAGCTCAAACTCCTTCAGATGCTGCTAGTATCTCCTTTTCAGTTGGAGTATAGTTGGCCTCAGATCCTTTGTATCCTCGACTCCAAAAACCTAAGGGTCAACCTCGGGTTTCTCCTGGTGCTTTCTGCCAGAGGCTCCAGGTAAGTCCATTATCTCCGGCTGCAGTGTAGAGCACATTTTTAACATCTACTCCAGTTCGGACTGGTCCAAGGGCCACCGCATGAGTTATCTCACGCTTAATTTGTTCAAAGTCTTGTCGTTGTTCAGGGCCCCACTCAAATTGGTTCTTCTTACGAGTCACTCGATAGAGAGGGCTCACAATGTGGCTGTAGTCAGGAATATGCATTCTCCAAAAACCTACAATGCCCAAGAAACTCTGTGTCTCCTTTTTATTAGTAGGTGGAGACATTGCTGCAATTTTGTTGATCACATCCATTGGGATCTGACGACGGCCATCTTGCCATTTTATTCCTAAAAACTGGATCTCTCGTGCAGGTCCCTTGACCTTGCTCCGTTTTATGGCAAAACCAGCATCCAAAAGAATATGAATTATTCTCTCACCTTTCTCGAAGACTTCTTTCGCTGTGTCGCCCCCTACGATGATGTCATCAATATATTGCAAGTATTCTGGAGCTTCACCTTGCTCCAGCGTGGTCTGGATCAGTCCATGGTAGATGATAGGACTGTGTTTCCACCCCTGGGGCAAGCGATTCCATGTATACTGGATGCCCCTCCAGGTGAAAGCAAACTGCGGCCTGCACTCTGCTGCTACAGGAATAGAGAAAAATGCATTAGCAATGTCAGTTGTAGCATACCACTTGGCTGCCTTTGACTCCAGTTCAAATTACAGTTCTAGCATGTCAGGCACAGCAGCACTCAGTGGTGGTGTAACTTCATTCAGGCCACGATAGTCTACAGTTAGTCTCCACTCGTCACTAGACTTACGCACTGGCCAGATTGGGCTGTTAAAAGGTGAGCGAGTCTTACTGATCACACCCTGGCTTTCCAATTGACGGATCAGCTTCTGGATAGGAATCAAAGAGTCTCGATTGGTGCGATATTGCCGGCGATGCACCGTCGTGGTAGCAATTGGCACCTGCTGATCGTCAACCATCAGCAGTCCTACAACAGAAGGGTCATCTGAAAGACCAGGCAAATCAGACAGCTGTTCAATTTTCTCAGTGTCCACAGCTGCTATACCAAATGCCCACCTATACCCTTTTGGGTCCTTAAAATACCCTCTCCTGAGGTAGTCTATACCAAGGATACACGGAGCATCTGGACCAGTCACAATGGGATGCTTTTGCCAGTTTTTTCCAGTTAGGCTCATTTCAGCCTCTACAACAGTCAGCTCCTGGGATCCCCCAGTCACTCCAACAATATTGATGGATTGCGTTCCTTTATAATTAGAAGGAATTATTGTGCACTGAGCACCAGTGTCCACTAAAGCTTTGTACTCCTGGGGTTGTGTTGTACCAGGCCATAGTATTTGTACAGTCCAATAAACTCTGTTATCCCTTTCCTCCACCTGGTTGGAGGCAGGGCACCTCTAATTCCTGTTTTGCACAGTCTCTGGGTGTGAATTAGAGGTTCCTTCAAGAGCATCAGAATCTCTTCTGCTCCTTTTGTAAACTGGAGCAGCCACCTTCCTAGGAGTTTTTCCTTTTATCTCACGTACTCGTTCTTGAAGTTCTGAGGTAGACCTTCCATGCCGCTTATTCATGTTTT